>NW_026252520.1:0-55405 GCF_025094135.1 Mucor mucedo | reverse complement strand
GGGACAACAATTAAATCATATGTTTGCGGACTTCTTAAACTTCGTCAAGGAGAAAAGCCATAATCCCATTTCAGCCGCCCCCAGTATTCCTGCTCCCAGTACTTCTTTTCCAGTCGCACAACATCTTGTACGCCAAGCCTTACCAGCATTTTTAATACAGGAGTCAACTCTCTTTAGACATCTCACCACAGAGAGTCTTTTCCTGTTTATCGAATTTAGTAGCTCCCAAAAGCGGTACATTTAAAATCGCAGCACCCAAGCTTAAATTCGTACCATGCATTAAGCCCCCTCTCGGCCATCTGCCCATAGACACCGCATTATGTGGTATATGAACAGAACAGAAGAACTAATTACAGACTTTAGAATCGAACAGGTAAACCTAAGAATGAATAAATATTCGAGTAGATCAATACTATATTAACAATACAATACTTAGATTCTCGAACTGAAAAAAAACTGGACCAAATTCAAACGATCGCTGCTCCAGCATTTTCTACGACAGACTTCTTCTCGTAAGTGTGATTATATAAATTATTTGGAGTCATCTTAATCAACTCTTTTTTTTTAAAGGTCTTGCATGAAAAAATGTTCTCACCCTTGGCGAAAGCCATTGAACATTTTGATGTCATGCTTGCTAATAAAAACCAAAGTCTGGTAAAGTCACCTTCTGTCACTATTGCCCTCTCCTTGGTGATCCCTGGGATTAATGTAAGAATAATGACAGGGATTGAGAGAGTTTCACATATTAACATTTATATTTAGGACAATGCTGATTTCACAATTTCAGAAGTTATAGATTTCATGGCATTGCAAGGTCACACGGACGAAAAAAGTATGACTTACGTGAAAAACCGTATCTTGGGTAAGCTGAATTAAAAGGTTCACAGTAAAGGAAGGATTATGTTTTTCTGACCGGGTTCCCAAAATATAGAATTATCCAAAAGCAACAAGTTGGCTGACTTTAGCTTCACGCCCAAGTCGGCTGGTATGCCTTCTGATGCTGACGTAAGTATATAGTGTCTTTTTAATGATGAGTTTGGTTTTTTAATTGTTATATTACAGATTATATTGCATGTGTTAGAGGTCTACTTAAGCCTTAAGGAACCCATGGCAATTCCCCCACTTGTGCCTGTAAGTAATCTAATAATAATCTATACGCAATATTCTAATTTTCAATTTTAGCCCCCGATCAACGTGTTTAAGTACATTCTAACATATGTATCTAACCCCAGAGTAAGTTATTTATTCGGTATGAAGTACAACATGTTTTGACTGATTATTTTTTATTAGGTTGGAGCACTGGGAGATCTTTGCAAAGGCCAATTAAAAAGAATCAAATAAAATAAAAACAAATCAATCTCTATAACCAGCTACTGTCATTTACATTTTTATATCTTTGATATCATTACAGCCATACGAAAGTGAGAGTCCGTATATTTACACTTCAGAGGCATACGCGAAAGATGCTAGATGCGTTTTAGATTGCCTTGAATCAAACCTTCTTTCGATATCAATTCGCATAATCGCCTAGCAAAAATCACGCATTGTATTTGATAGATAAAATAGTTTTGGGTTTGTAGCAGTCATAAAGAAGGGGCCACTTTATCTAGTGAAGCTGCAAATGTATGGTGCAACTTGAGTTGTGGATCATCACCAGTAAATGTGTTTGATGAGTATGTATGCTTCCTAGTAAAAAGATCATATGGTGATGCGTGCGGACATTCAACCACATGCCAAAAAAAAAAAGTACGAAGCAGACGTACAGCTAGTGAAAATACACGGAATCCAGAGGATTTATCACAAAGAATTTCAGTGTGAGTAATAAGAAGATTGTTGTATGTCATCCATTGAATTTTCATCAAGTATCAAATTTGAAGTCCATCACATAAAAAAAAAAAAAAATTGAAATCACCACCAATTAAAATGAATATGTATGGATGTTGAATTATAAATTCTAATGCTTCTAGCAGTAGGTCAAGGTTTTGGCAAGGATCTAGAGACGCATAAATGCTACAGTAGAGAGTATAATTAAACGTGACAGTCGACACACTTACAGAGGAGGAGGAGGAGGAGGAGGAGTTATTACTGTTAAAAGCCTTGTTGAAAAAGTATGATCTCCTAATATGGAGCTAGAGACGTAACAGCAACTGCCTATGGGCTTACGTACACCATCTATACAATTAACAGCCGAAACCAATTTACAACCGGGAATTTCAAATTTATCTGTTGGTAATGTCCATGTTTCATTGAAGAGGAATACATCAAATGATAGATATACGGGATCGTTGACGATCTGATCCAAGTGTACCTGGAGACTTTGTACATTATGCTGATCATAGCCATACAATTTTTCTTTTCATTTTTCCAATACTCAGAAGATGAAAGAACTCCCGAAAACGTCTTGAATGCTTGATCCCGGTTTAAAAGCCTTGTGACATAATCTTCGTTCGCAACATCCTTAGCTATAGAAGGGACACCATCACTTGCAGCATTTCCTCGTTTTCTCAAAATGGTATTTATATTAGAACTCATTTTGGTGAGCAGAACTTTTCGATCCATGTACGCATGGAAGCTCTTCCACATTTTAGCAAAGTAACTCTTGTGTGACCATGCAAGAACGTACTCGTTACACACACACTGCAAAAATGAACAGTAACGTTTTTTTTTTTTTTTTTTTTTTTAAAAAAAAATAGAATAAACACGCTTTTAAATTTTTCTTCTTTTTTTATACATATAACTCGTTATGCCTTACACGTCCTATAACGCTTGTATTGTGCAAACTAATGGTGCAGTATTACTGGCCATGGTCATACTCAATTATTTGATCTTCTCTTTTAACATTTGGTCTCTCACATATATCTTCGACGCGATGTTAATTCAATGTTTAGGTAAGAGTATGAATAATTGAATTACTAAAGCGTGTTTCTAATCAAAGCCCATTTAGAAATATTGCTTTCTCTTCTTTGCATTTACAATATTTGGTCAATTTACAAAGGAACGATCAACTCATTCATTGCTAAAGTTAAGGTTCCTTATGATGTTTATTTTTTCAGTAAGTAGCAACATTGAGAAAGTAACTTTTTTTTATTAAACATTACTGCCCCAGAACCTGGACCTCTCTCAACAAACTTCTTTAAAACAGCACATTCAGTGTTATATGGTAATATACGTTGAATGATTAGACATATTTTTATTAAAAAGACTAAAATATTCATGTACGTATAGAATTCTTATTGGGAAAACAACCTGTTCGACCCAATATGCCTACACCCGCTGCAAAGGGACAACAATCAAAACATATGTTTGCGGACTTTTTAAACTTCATTAAGAAGAAAGTCGTTAATCCCATTTCAGCCGCCCCCAGTATTCCTGCTCCCAGTACTTCTGTTCCCAGTCGCACAACCTCTTGTACGCCAAGCCTTACCAGAATTTTTAAGACAGGATTCAACTCTTCTTTAGACATCTCACCACAGACAGTCTTTTCCTCTTTATCGAATTTGGTAGCTGCCAAAAGCGGTACATTTAAAATCGCAGCACCCAAGCTTAAATTTGTACCATGCATCAAGCCCCCTCTTCGGCCATCTGCCCATAGACACCGCATTATGTGGTATATGAACAGAACAGAAGACGTAATTGCCGACTTTCGAATCGAACAGGTAAACACAAGAATGAATAAATATTCGAGTAGATCAATAATATATTAACAATACAATACTTAGATTCTCGAACTGAAGAAAAATTGGACCAAATTCAACGATCGCTGCTCCATCATTTTCTATGACAGACTTCTTCTCGTAAGTATGATTGGGTAAATTATTTGGAGACAAGTTAATCAACTCTTTTTTTTGAAGGTCTTGTACGAAAAAATGTTCTTACCCTTGGCAAAAGCCATTGAACACTTTGATGTTGTTCTTGGTAAAAAGAACCAAAGCCTGGTGAATTCACCTTCTGTCAGTATTGCCCTCTCCTTGGTGATCCCTGGGTTTAATGTAAGAATAATGACATGGATTGAGAGAGTTTGACATATTAACATTTATATTTTAGGACAATGCGGATTTCACAGTGTCTGAAGTTGTGGATTTTTTAGCATTACAAGGTCACACTGATAAAGAAAGTATGACTTACGTCAAAAACCGAATCTTGGGTAAGCTGAATTAAAATGTTCGCAGTAAAGAAAGGATTATGTTTTTCTGATCGGGTTCCCAAAATATAGATTTATCCAAAAGCAACAAGTTGGCTAGCTTCCGCTACACCCCCAAGTCGGCCGGTATGCCTTCAGATGCTGATGTAAGTCTATAGTGTCTTTTTAATGATGATTTTGGTTTTTTAATTATGATATTGCAGATCATGTTGCATGTGTTGGAGGTTTATTTAAGCCTCAAGGAACCTATGGCCATTCCCCCGCTTGTGCCTGTAAGTAATCTAATAACAATCTATACGCAATATTCTAATTTTTAATTTTAGCCCCCCATTAACGTGTTTAAGTACCTTTTAACATACGTATATCTGACGCCAGAGTAAGTTATTTATTCGGTATTAAGTACAATATGGTTTGACTGATTATTTTTTATTAGATTGGAGCACTGGGAGATCTTCGAAAAGGCGAATTAAAAATAATTAAATAAAACAAAAAACAAAACAAAAAACAAAACAAAAAGCAATCAATTTCTATAACCAGCTACTGTCATTTACATTTTTATATATTTATATCATTACAGCCATACGAAAACGAGAGTCCGTATATTTAAACTTCAGAGGCAAACGCGAAAGATGCTAGATGCGGTTTAGATTGCCTTGAATCAAACCTTTTATCGATATCAATTCGCATAATCGCCTAGCAAAAATCACGCATTGTATTTGATAGATAGAATAGTTTTGGGTTTGTATCAGTCATAAAGAATGGGCCACTTTATCTAGTAAAGCTGCAACTGTATGGTGCAACTTGAGTTCTGGATCATCACCAGGAAATGTGTTTGATGAGTATGTATGCTTCCTAGTAAAAAGATCATATGGCCATGCGTGCGGACATTCAACCACATTCGAAAAAAAAAAAAAAAAGTACGAAGCAGACGTACAGCTAGTGAAAATACACGGAATCCAGAGGATTTATCACGAAAAATTTCAGTGTGAGTAATAAGGAGATTGTTGTATGTTATCCATTGAATTTTCATCAAGTGTCAAATTTGAAGTCCTTCACATAAAAAAACATGGCTCTTCCCGATAACAACCAGAACCCAAATTTGGACTACGGTCCTTCACGCCCACCACGCCCGCTATGGTCCTGTATTGCAGCAACAACTAAAACATCATTGATTTTCAATGAGGACAGTAATACCGTCGATGAAGATTGTTACACTATTATCAAGTCTCTCGTGTTTCGAGTCGGTTGAACCGAAGGTAGCATTATGTTCGATGTTACATCTCGTCCAGAATCCCAACGAATTTTTTTTGAAGATTATTGCAACCCGATTCCTAACTCGATGGGGTGTCGGTTTTCACATGGAAGGTAATCGTAAGATTATCGAAGTTCAACTTTTAAAAGCGGAAAAACGACAGCATGCTTTGGAACATGGCATGTTATTTCCCCAAGATAATGTGTATATTCTGCCTACACCAGCTTTAGACGACGATGCTAAAATTATCCGTTTAAATCCCCTTTTGCCACGAGGAAGAAATCTTATATGGATTAAGAAAAAGCTTTAACATCTTTGGCCGTATTGTTGATGTAGGAGTCTCACTTGATAAAGAATTTGGGTCCTACGTCGAACAAGGATATGCGGTCATTGACACTTACCAATCTGCCGAAGCTGATATTACGTATGCTTTACTGACGCACAATGTTCCTTGTGTAATAGCACGGAGCATCTGCGACATGCATGTCCGTTCAAAAAGCATCGTCGAACAACAACTTCACCAACGTTTTCCGACTACATTATATATCCTTACAAGAAACTCACACACACAATGATACTCTCAGTACATCAATCGAACAACAATTTTTCACTCAATCAGCCTTATGGACTGATCATTGTGGTATTATTTCTCTTCATCCTGACATTTTACTCACCCAGGTGGATACCCCAATTTTAGGCTTTCCGTCTACTCTAAATTTATTTTTTTAAAGTTTGATCATTTACTCCCTCTCCCAGTGGCCTCCAACTTTCTCTTTTTCCTTTATCTGCTTCTATACATACATCGCTTCTATTTTTCTTTTTTAATCTATCTCCTTCTCCCCATATTGTCCACTTTGGGAACATACGTGCATGACAACCACAGTATAACATATTTTTTTTTTGTATATAAATCATCTTTTTTTAACTTTTTAACATTGAAGCCTTCAAAAACTCACATTGCGGGACAAACGAGGTTTTTTATCTTGTAAATACGGGAGTACATTCTCCAGTTGAATATTATCTCTTTTGGATAATTTGTATTAAAGGGAGAGAAAGAGAGAGGTTTAAGGTTTAGAGTTAACCTTTGGGGAACACAACGAGCTACATACACTACGACCAAGCGTGCGTCAAAAACAAAAGGGACGCGCGCTTTGATGTCAAATGTAAAAAAAAACAAAGGAATCATCATTCATGTAATCTAATCAAGATGTACTTTAATCTTTAAACTTATCTAATCATTTTATAAAATCAAAGGAGGAAATATTATCTAATCACAAGTTGACAAGTAAATCCCTTTTGTCTCCAGAAAGGTAAACAATGCAATTGACGTAAAATGATCCAATAGGGTAGCTGTGTTTCATTTTTCAAAAGTTTTTTTTTTTTCCTTTCCCGCGCGTAATGGTAACCTTTAAAAATATTATTCCCTGCCTTTTCTCTCTTTTTTAAATAATATCACACACACATTTTTTTAAAAAAAAATGGTGAATAAAGCAACTGTAAAGAACGTCTTGTCTGGAGATACCGTTATTTTAAGAGGAAAGCCTAGAGCCAACGGACCTCCTCCCGAAAGACTTTTAGCTTTGTCTAATGTTCAGGCACCGAGATTAGGCAACACCACTCGTTCTGATGAAGTAAGTTTATTTTTATAGATCATCTTGAAACTTTTTTTTAAAAAGACTCATCATCTATTTAGCCTTTTGGGTATGCCGCACGAGAGTTTTTGAGAAAGTTAGTGGTTGGTAAGGAAGTCTCGTTTGTATCTGATTATACAGTCCCCACCACACAACGCGAATATGGTAGCTTGTATTTACCCAACGGTGATAACGTGGCTGAATTAGGCGTGAAAGCTGGTTGGCTTAAAGTCCGTGAAGGTGGTAAAACCACACGTGAAGATCAAGAAGAAGTCTTGGACAAGTTGGAGTTATTGCAATCGGAAGCTCAAGCTGCTGGTCTTGGTATGTGGGACTCCTCTGAAAAGGTAAGTTTTTTGCATAAAATTAAATGTTTACATGTGTTTAACCAAGTAATGCATTTTTCGTTTTTTTTTCTTAATAAAAAAAGGGTACGCGTGAGGTTTCCTTTTCATTTGAACGTGATGCACAAGCCTTTTTGAACAAGTACAAGGGAAAGCCTTTGGATGGTAAGTTGTGTGTGTATATATGAGAGAAGGGTGAAAAGCTAAAAAAAAAAATGCCACCTTTTTTTTTTATGTAGCTGTGATTGAACAAGTACGTGATGGTGCTACATTCCGTGTTTTATTGATTTTACCCGACGCTACCCAACAATTCATTACATTATACCTTAGCGGTATTAAAGCTCCTGCCTGTAAAAGAGACAATGACGACCAATCCGTTTCAGAACCCTTTGGAGAAGAATGCAAGTTCTTTGTCGAATCACGTCTTTTACAACGTGGTGTCAAGGTGATTTTAGAAGGTGTATCACAATCAGGTGGACAAAATTTTATTGGTTCTGTTCAACATCCTGCTGGTAACATTGCTGAATTATTACTTTCACAAGGTTTAGCCAAGTGTGTTGATTGGAGTATCACCATGGCTACTTGTGGTCCCGCTCCTTTACGTCAAGCAGAAAAATCCGCCAAGGAGAAAAAACTTCGTATTTGGCGTGATTTCGTTGCTAAAAAAGTCGATACCAATGCTACCGAATTTGATGCTACCGTTGTACGTATTGTGACGGGTGATACGATTATTGTAAAGACCAAAGCCGGTGTTGAAAAGAAAATTCAATTAGCCAGTGTGAAACAAGCCCCTCGTGGTACAGGATCCACTGCCCCTAACAACTCCAAATCAAGAGATATCAAGGAAGTAGGTTATCAATTTGAAGCCAGAGAATTCTTGCGTAAAAAGTTGATTGGTAAACCCGTGCATGTCACAATTGATTATCATAAGCCTGCTCAAGATGGGTTTGAAGCCAAGGATTGTGCTACTGTCATTGCTAGTAATCACAATATCGCAGAACAACTCATTGTACGTGGTCTCGCTACTGCTATTCGTCATCGTAAGGATGATGATAACCGTTCACATTGTTATGATCAACTTCTTGTTGCAGAAAGAAAGGCAGAGGAAGAAAAGAAGGGTTTACATAGTCCCAAGGAACAACCCGTTGTGCGTATTGTAGATGCCTCTGAAAATGCCGCCAAGTCACGTCAATTCTTGACCTTTTTAAAGCGTAGTGGTAAAGTGCATGCCGTAGTGGATTTCGTGGCCAATGGTTCTCGTATGTTTGTTTGGGTACCCAAGGAAAACTGTCGTTTGACCTTTGTCTTGTCTGGTGTTCGTGCTCCTCGTGTCGGTCGTACACCCAATGATAAATCCGAACCCTTTGGTCAAGAAGCACTTGATTTTGTCTCTCAAAAATGTCTTCAACATGACGTTGAAATTGAGATTGAAAATGTGGATAAAATTGGTAGCTTTGTGGGTTCTCTCTTTGTCAATGGTGAAAATTTAGCTGTGGCTCTTTTATCCCGTGGTTTAGCTACCATTCATGAATACTCTGCAGATGAATCTCATTATGTAAACCAATTATATGGTGCAGAACGTGATGCCAAGACTGAAAAGAAAGGTATCTGGTCCACCTATAAGCCTGAAGAAGAAGAAGAACAAGTGGCTCAAGACCAAGCTTCTTCTGCTGCTGGTCCTCACCGTGAATACATTGATATCGTTGTCTCGGATATCATCAGTGGTTCTCATTTCTATGTTCAAAAGGTCACAGATGAAATTGCTAAATTAGAAACCGTCATGTCTGAATTAGGTCAATATCAAAACGGTCGTCCTGCTGACCCCACTTTTAAAGCACGTGTAGGTGAAAATGTCAGTGCTAAATTCACTGAAGATGATTGTTGGTACAGAGCCAGAGTCAAGCGTATCTCTCATGAAGGCATTGAAGTCTTTTACATTGATTTCGGTAATTCAGAGACCTTGTCTAGTTCTCGTGTGCGTTCTTTACCCGAAAACTTTAAGCAATTAAAAGCACAAGCACACGAAGCCACTTTATCATTTGTCAAATCACCCGAGGTCAATGAAGATTATGGTATTGAGGCTTTGGAACGTTTCCGAGATCTCACGGGTAATAAGCAGTTGGTGGCTAACGTGGATGCGCGTGATGGCAACGTGCTCTGTCTCACCATTTTTGATTTCCGTAAATCCACCAGTGCAGAAGATAGTGTTAATTTGGATATGGTCAAGGACGGTCAAGCTTATGTGACCCCCAAGGTGCGTTATGCTCGTGGTAATGAAACTATTTTGAAAACATTGCAAGAGGCACAAGAGGAAGCTATTAAGCGTAGACGTGGTATGTTTGAGTATGGCGATATCACCGGTAACGAAGATGTCACCAGCACACATTATTAATTAAATATATATATGTATACACTTTTTTGCAATAATAATAAAAAAAAAAAAAATCACAGAATTTTATGTAAAAAAAAAAAAACTATTGGAAACATAAATTAAACTTTTCGGCAACCGCTTTCGTACTAGCACTGGCAAATCCTGTACCCTCAGGACTCATATCAATAATGTCTTTTGTTTTCGTCTTTTGTTCACAGACATAACATGTCTTTGACTTTTTAACAAATTTATCAATGCATCCATTACACATTACATGCCCGCAATTACGTAATACTACAGCAAAAAAAAAAAGCGCGTTCAATTAGCATACACACACACCTTTTTTTAGTGCCAATCCCATTTACCAGATAATTTGGATGCGTTGGTCAATGTCTTTAAACAAGCAGGACACACATTACCGTCCTTTTTCGTGCCTTCTTCCTTTTGAAATTTCACAGTGATGAGTGATTTGATACTAAAAAAAAAGTGAGGGATTTTTGTAGTCAATGTAAAAAAAAGTTATTTTCCTCTCTCTATAAAGATTTACCTAAGGGGATGAGCCTTTTCAACTGCACTACACAAGACTTGTGTCTTGACAGGTTTCAAAGCAGAAGCATCTGCTGCTGGCGTAACAGAAGGCTACACATATAAACCGTCAGTTTCTACTACTACACGAACAAAAAAAAAAAAAAAAAAAAACTCATTTTTTTTACCACCCAAAAGGAACCGATCTTTGGTTTAGCAGCTTCTTCCTTTTCCTGCTTCAATTGAAGAGCAGTTTCATCAATGGCCTGTTCATTCAATGTACGTTTCTCCTCGTCCTCTTTTTCTTCCAATCTTTTACGCTTTTTGCTATCGACGGGTACTTGACGGTTACCCAACATACTATTTTGAGTCTTATCAAAAGTATCCAGAATGACACGTTGAGCTTCTAAATCCGAAAGTTGCTTTTGGGCTTGTTTCTCTTGAGTTTGTTGATCCAATGTACGTTGTTGATGAGCGATCGATTGCTTTTGTTGTAAAATGGATTCATACATGCATTCTTGACAAGCTAAATGACCTTGACCACAACATACGGGATCCCTGGCTGTTTGAAGGCAGAGGAAACATGCATCGTAGTTTTTATATGAATCACGTCCTAAACGTTGCTATATAGAATAAACTTTTTTTAATAGGTGTGATCTTGTTTCTATCATCAATTAAGGACAACAAAAGTTTACTCTTTTGGTACCGTATTCAAGGGTATGAGATTCATGGTATGTGAATACACTTGAAGCTGTATTGTTCTTGGAATGGCGAGGCATGGTTTGATAAAAAGAAAAAAAAAAGAAAAAGGGTTTCGTTTTTCCCTCCTTCTATCTGCCCACACACACACACACTTTTTTTTGTGACTAGATGCACCCAGACTGGATAATGAAGGCGTGCACCAAAAAATCGAGAGAACTCTTTCTTTTTCTTTTAATACAATAATCATGGGAGATCATAAACACAAAAAGTCTTCAAAGAAGGACCACAAAGACTCGAGTAGCCGAGACCATAAACGTCACAAGAAGAGCAGCAGCAGTAAGAAAGAAAAGGAAATCGATTATTCTGATCCTTCACTTTGGGTGGAAGCTGGCACGAATTTAGAAATTACACCTGCTGAGCATCTTCGAAACGTGCAACAAGCAGAGACATCCATAGACCACGCTACGGAAATTGCTTTACCGAAAGAAGAAGAGGCAAGACATGGTTGGATGTTGGACGGTGGTATGGATTTTGGTGCCATGGGTGTAGCTCGAGTCAAAGAAGAAGACAAACCAAAACCTAATCCTGATTTCGTAAGCCAAACCTCTTTTTTTCTCTCTCTCTTTTCCATGCACTAACCATTAGTATCGGTAGCCTAAAGTGAGTGAACGTGAATTAAACCAACATTTAGTCAAGGGCATCAAATTCGATGAATATCCTGAAGAAAAAAAAAAGGAAATCAAATTTGGTGACGCTGGTTCCAATTGGAGAATGATGAAATTAAAACGTGCCAAAGAACAAGCAGAAGACGAAGGTCGATCTTTACAAGAAGTCGGTATCGAGAAATATGGTGTAAGTCTTTTTTTTTTAATGCATAAATAACCTGTTTCGATTGACATACGAATTTATTTTTTTTAAAAAAAAAAAGTCGGCAGAGAAATTTCAAGAGGCTTTGCAGGAAAGAGAGTATTTAGATAATAAACGAGGTGGAAGAGGTGATGATAGACGGGATAGATCTAGAAGAGATGGTAGACGAGACGATAGACGAGACGATAGACGAGATGATAGACGAGATAATAGACGAGATGACAGAAGGGGCGACAGACACGATAATAGACGTGACGATAATAGACGTGATGATGATCGTCCTAGAGAATCATCTCGCAAATACATGTTTACAAATACAGACTCACAACAACAAAATGCATTTAAACGTCCCGAACCACCCAAGCGTCGATCCCCTTCACCCACAAAAGCAGCACCCACACCTACACCTACACCCGTATTTCAATCCATCATTCCTCAGAGCACGGCACCTTATATAGAAGCACTTACACGTGACCAACTCAACAAACTAAACGCCAAACTCATGAAAGCAAAACTCATGGGTATGGGCAATATAGAAGAGCTTGAAAAAGAGTATGAAGCGGAACTAGATAAATTTGAACAAGCAGAGGCTTTGGGTGTGACAGTATTACCTTCTCTCGATAACGAAGGTCGATTATACGATTATGCATTAAAACAAGGGGACCAAGCTCATGAAGCACTCAAGGGAAAGAAAAAATATGAAGGCACCCATGATAAAATTACAGGTGAACGTGTACGTTATGGTACCTCGGACGATACATTGTCCTTGGCTGAAATGGTACGACAGGAAAAGGGAGGTAGTCGTTCATCGAATATGGATATGGAATTCGCCAATCGTATTATGGCAGATGCTACCTTTGAAAATAGCAATGATTACATGGATGATAAAGCAGATATTATGGCTTCCAAAAAGGGTGTGACAGAAGAGCAAAAGATGAGACGTGCTGTCACAGGTATATAGTAAAAGAAAGCTTTAAGAAAATGAAGGGTTGATATAATCTAACGATGTCTCCTATACATACACATAGATTACAAGCGAACTCAAGATGTGTTGAGTAAATGTAGATTTTGTTATCATGATAGCGCTCCTCCTCAAGTTGCCATGATTTCACTTGGAACCACATGTTATTTAGCTTTACCCAATGTTCAAGAACTCACACCGGGAAATTGTTTAATTGTACCTATTCAACATGTTTCTTCCACTTTAGAATGTGATGATGATGTATGGACCGAGATTCGAGTAAGTCACACAAGGGCATACCCACAGGGTTTTTTTTTTTGTAAGTATCCAATACTAAACCCCTCTTCTCCTGATGATAGAACTTTCAAAAATGTCTATTAAAAATGTTTCATGAGCAAGGGAAAGGTGTAGTTTTCATGGAAACCGTCACCAACATTCGATCTCAACGACACACCGTCATCGAAGCCATACCTATACCTTATGGTGTATACGAAGATGCCCCCGCCTATTTCCGTGAAGCCATTATGGCCAGTGGAGAAGAATGGTCTCAACATAAAAAATTGATTGAAACATCCCCTACGCGTGGATTCAGAAACTCTCTTGTGAAAAATTTGCCTTATTTCCATGTTTGGTTTGGGTTGGAAAAAGGGTATGGTCATGTCATTGAAAATGCAAAGGAGTTTCCTCATTGGTTTGGTAAGGAAGTGATTGCGGGTATGATGGATATCGGTCCTGAGTTATGGCGTAAACCAAGGTATCATCATCAGGCTGAAAATCATCAACGTCAGCAAGAGTTTTTAAAGTCTTGGGAGAAATGGGATTGGACCGCTGCCTTGTAGTTTTGTATAACATTTTAAAAAAAAATAAACCGGCATTCCTCGTTTTTACATGACACACGAAAGTGTAATTCACAGTTGATAGTCCGTAACTTTCTTCAATACATGGAAACTTATATATCCATCTTACACATCGTGTAAGACATCATCATTGATATAGTTCCTGTTACAAATCAGGTGTCTCTGATATAATAAAAAAAAGTATGGTACTATGACATATCATAGCTATTCTAGCAGCATCAGAGATTTCATCTTTTCATATAGAGCTGTAGCTGTAATTGATGTATCTAAACCAGGTACGACAAAGATTGGCCGTGATTTACAGTGCATGTGTAACACTACATGGCCTTTACGGCGAGACCTTCCAAACGATTTTGATTCCCCATCATAGAGAAATAAATCGTTCGTCCAAAAAGTGCAAGGCTAACTCTCGTGTGTGTTCTGCACTTTGAGCCACTTCTCAAAAACGAAAACTTAATCCACAAAATGATATATGCTTGTTGGCGTTTTGGAAATACGTTGGCTGAACTTTTTTTTTTTTTTTGTGGTACAAATGACGCCAAAAAACTGTCTGAACGGTCTCGCCGTGAAAAGCTTATGAATTAAAAATTGAAGATACTCCCTATAGACGCGTCATCTATACACTGTCGTGCGACCTATGTAAGACACATAAAACATGGGCTTTCGTTTGCTTTTGTTTTGTTTTCTGCTTTTCCTCTCGTGAAACTTGATTTAAAGAAATGGATGAAGAGTTTAACTACTCTCGGAATACATTCTGCCTTGTTTTCGGTAATAAATAAAGAAACAACTTGGTGATTTATGACATTGATACTGACCTGAATAAGCTCTCGACCAGGGCTTCCTCTACACTAAAGCACTTGATACGGACGGTTACTTTGAACCCGCTTGGAGCAGCAGGTAGGACTAAGATTGTAACAACATAAGAGAATTTTGTTCTCACAAAGATAGTGTCTGAAAAAAAGAGATCTATCAAAATATCCCCCTTCATTTGTATATGACACCGCCAGCAAAACCGTTATAGCTGAAGGTGACGCAACTGATGAATTTATGAGAAAAATCGAGAAACCTCAAGAAAAATTATTCTATGTACCCAACGCTTTTAACGAACTTTATGATACCTATTTGAAACAACAAGAAGAGAACTATGGAGAAAATGAATTATATGACGTTGTTCTCCAGGAGGTGATAAAAATGCTACAAATGCAAGTGGATCATTGGAAAAAAAATAGATTGTTCAGAAGCAGAGTTTTGTTACGCATTTGCTATTCCTACAGGTTGGAATGATAACACCAGAGAGGAGCTTATCCGGCCTCTTTTCGTAAAATCTCGTCTGATTAACGAAGATAATAATGTACGCCAATTGTATGTTTTCAACCAGTTAGAGTTAAATTTCCGTTATCTGCAATCTGGATCTTGGCCCAGCCCCAGTATAACAGCAAAACAAGGTCATCAGTACATCATAATGTATTTGGATTCCAATCAAGAGGTAGATGTCAATCTCAGTTTAAGTTTGGTGTCAGCATGTTATCCAGACTTAAAAACAGTGGATAGCCAATATATCCCTCAGCTATTGAAGGGGTTTGATTTTAAAATACCTTTTGGGTCTCACAAGGTAAAATCGTCATTGACAACATGTCTTGAAAATTTTTGCGATTCCAAACTGGTGCTCGAAATTATTGACCAGATGCTTGAAACCATAAATGAAAAACTGGAAGCGATAAGGGTAAAACTATTTGGGGAAACCAGGTGGAATTCACAAAAATTAATTTCTGTCCATTTTTTTCTTGATTAAAGTTTACAGATCGATTTTCTGTATTATATCGACCCTTTTTAAAAATGGATTTGGAATATTCTTGCGATTCAAAATACAGTATAGAAGAGTTTGAACTCATGCTCCAAAATATTAGATCGTTAACTTTGGAAGATGTTTTTGATGACTGGTTTCATTCTGCTGTGAAAATCATCGAAAATGGAATAAACACTTTGCTTCAGGGCACAAACAATATCAAAGCTAAATCTTTAGTATGCCTTTGTACGGATTATTTCAAAGAAAACAGTATCTTGATAGTAACACGCAAATTAGTCGAAAAATGGGTTAAGACATATGTCGAAAAGCAAGAAAGCCTATACAAATTGATCAGGACTGAAAAAAACTGCAGTTACAATTTTTCTGCAAAAGATAAAATGATGACAGCTGCAATGTTAGTAAGACGCCAAATGGATGATTTTAATATCTACAGAGACCCAATCATATTGCCTAAAGACTCGTTAAATGGACAATATGAAAGAACTTCAAAACCTGTTTATTTTATAAATATTGGTAAATAGATTTTATTTTCATATTTTTTACCGACTGATCTTTTTGTGAAATAGACTTGCTACCTTCACAAAATAAAATTACTCTCACATACGTAGATGAGAAGAGTAGAGTCAAACGGACAGAAAATGTTGACTGGTATGTGTGATATAACTGTAATACAATCTTTTTATATCTGAATGTAAAATAAATCAAATCTACTGTTTCAATTGTAGCAACATACAGCCCTTGGATGCATTTTTCAAACAATCAGAATCATATCAAAGACCGCAGCTCCATATGAATAATAGGTAAAAATATGCAAGAGGAAATGGTTCCAACTATCGACTTTCTTTATATGTATAGACTCAAGAAACATGTAGAAAAAATGTTTGCTGAATATCTTATAATGTACTCAAAATCCGGACAACAAAAAACATCGTCGAGACTAATTCAGCCTAAAAATAAAACAACTTTTGGCAGTTGCTTTGGGATAAAAACTAGCGAAAATTGGCCAAAGGAAATCAGAAATTTCTTTGCCTCCTCAAGCCCACACCTTCTGGAGCAAGTTATGCATAACCTTAAAATGGATGATCTTTTTATGAAGAATAATAGCTCTCATAGTGAGGATACAGATTTACTGCTTACCTCTGATCCTGGTTACATTCTTTTTTTTATCATAGCATACCTGCACAATTTGAACATGTGGTTGGAAAAAGAACTAAATGAAAAATTTAAGAATGGCTGGCGAGACAAAAACGTATGGTACGGTGTATCTATCAACAAACATTTATTGGAAACCGTATTCATGTCGAAAAAAAAAACTCGAAAAATTATTCTATGCAAGTGGGATACTTGCGAACGACAACAATCTTAGGAGGGCAAAATTCTGCGTTCGCGGTGAAGAAATTCTACCAGCTATCCAGCAAACTTTGGATTTGAACTTGAAGATAAAATAGTATATTTTGATGATCTGTATGATGAATTATGTAAGACCGTTTGGAAGAATATGCAGTCTGACTATCAGATTGACTATTGCATCACACACAAAGACAAAAAGAATACAAAATATGATTTCGACTCATTCCAAGCATACCGAGATATCCTCCAAATTTTGAAGCAACGGATTATTGAACTTGTAAGTTGATTCCGAGAACAATTAGTTATTTATTAATATCTTTACAAGTAGCTAAAAAACAAAAATCATAATTTGGACATGAATTTATGTACGAAGTTGAACATCAGCGACAAATGTTCTTGTCAAATGGTTATTTCTCTTCGTCTCGTGATCGAGAAAGGTCTACAGCCAGTTATAGAAACTACTGTAACAACGATGGCCGCCACATTGACTAATTACAATCTGTTTGGATATTACAAGATGGATTATCTTTTTTTGTTGGGAGATCCTTTTAATTTAATTTATGGCTCACCTCTTTATAATGTGTACACCACAATACTTCAAAGAGTGATGGATGATGGCATAAGTCAAAAGAAAAAGATACCCAGGCATTTGTGATGAAGAATTTACTTGAACAGTTATTAGATTTGTTTAATATTATCAAGCCGAATATGTTTAACAGATTCATCCATGGAACATTGTGTCAGGTGCCAAACAGTACATATCTAATTTGGGTTTGGAGCCTTAATTCCGATCCTTTTTTTCGCGTGAATCGTAATGGTAATATCAGATATTGTGTAAAAGGGGATTTTGGTTCTCTTATTTACATTAGAAAAGGAGAGCCAATATCGACAACGGGAACGTTTATCAAAACAATGCATATTGAGCAAGATCAGTTATGTGTTTGTACGTTTTTTTTTTTTTTTTTTTTTTTTTTTTTTTTTTTTTTTTTTGCTGTTCTAAAGGAAGACATTCTAACTTTTTACACAAACGCCTTTTTAGACATTTTAAGAGCCATACAGTCATATGACACCAAACGCAAAAAATGGGATCTGTCACAAAAGTTTGCAGAAGGCGCATTTTTTCAGGTGATGAACAGTAACCGACACCTTGCAGCCTATGATCTCATCGTAGAGTGTAAGCACCTCAACTATAATTATTCTCTAGAATTTACAATGATAAATATGGCCAGTTATTGGAATGATAGGTATACAGATAAATCGTGGGTTTTAGGAGAGCCATTAACCTTAGCTTATATTTGAATAGAAATAAAAGCAAGTTGAATAAAAAAGCAATTTTTTTGACACGCAAGTCTTAATTTAGGTTGTTATTCATAAAACTTGGGAGAGAAAAAGAAACGATTTATACCCCAATTGTTATTTTAGCAAGAAATTGTAGATTTTTATGTGACAAAAAAATGATATACTTAAAATTGAAAAAGATAAGAAAATAATAGACGATTAAGATGATCATGGTGAATGCTGATGGTGTTGAGATTGTTGAGATGAGCGAGTAGCTTGTTACATAATTCTTTGAGAACATTGTCTAGTGTTGTGTCCTGGCTGTCTAAAAGTTCTACAGAGCCTTGTTCTTCTTCTTTCGGCATTTTCAAAAGCGGAAGGATTTCTTCTGTTTAAAGAAGTGTCATTCCTTCTCGCAGTGGAACCGATAGCATTGTAAACCGTACTATGGACTTCAAATTTGACACCTCATGAAAATTTAATGAATAACATACAACAATCTCCTTATTACTCACATTGAAATATTTTGTGATAAATCCTCTGGATTCCGTGTATTTTCACTAGGTGTACGTCTGCTTCGTACTTTTTTTTTTTTTTTTTTTTTTTTTTCGCATAAGGTTGAATGTCCGCACACATCACCATATGATCTTTTTACTAGGAAGCATACATACTCATCAAACACATTTACTGGTGATGATCCACAACTCAAGTTGCACCACACAGCTGCAGCGTCACTAGATAAAGTGGCCCATTCTTTATGACTACTACAAAACCAAAACTATTCTATCTATCAAATGCAATGCGTGGTTTTTGCTAGGCGATTATGCGAATTGATATCGATGGAAGGTTTGATTCAAGGCAATCTAAACGGCATCTAGCATCTTTTGCGTATGCCTCTGAAATGTAAATATGCGGACTCTCACTTTCGTATGGCTGTAATGATATAAAACATATATAAATGCAAATGACAGTAGCTGGTTATAGAGACTGATTGCTTTTTGTTTTGTTTTTGTTTTATTTAATTTTTTTGACTGGCCATTTGAAAGATATTCCAGTGCTCCAATCTAATAAAAAATAATCAGTCAAAACATGCTGTACTTAATACCGAATAAATAACTTACTCTGGGGTCAAATAAACATATGTTACGAGGTATTTAAATACGTTGACGGGGGGCTTAAATTAAAAATTAGAATATTGCGTATAGATTGTTATTAGATTACTTACAGGCACAAGTGGGGGAATGACCATGGGTTCTTTGAGGCTCAAGTAAACCTCCAACACATGCAATATAATCTGTAATATAATAATTGAAAAAACAAAAACATCATTAAAAAGACACTATATACCTACCTCAGCATCTGAAGGCATACCAGCCGACTTGGGGGTGAAGCGGAAGCTAGCCAACTTGTTGCTTTTCGATAAATCTATATTTTGGGAACCCGATCAGAAAAACATAATCCTTTCTTTACTGCGAACCTTTTAATTCAGCTTACCCAAGATACGGTTTTTCACGTAAGTCATACTTTCTTCGTCGGTGTGACCTTGCAATGCAAGAAAATCCACAACTTCTGAAACTTTGAAATCCGCATTGTCCTAAAATATAAATGTTAATATGTAAAACTCTCTCAATCCATGTCATTATTTTTACGTTAAAACCGGGGATTATTAAGGAGAGGGCAATGGTAACAGAAGGTGACTTCACCAGACTTTGGTTCTTTTTCGCAAACATGACATCAAAATGTTCAATGGCTTTTGCCAAGGGTAAGAACATTTTTTCGTATAAGACCTTCAAAAAAAAAAAGAGTTGATTAACATGCCTCCAAATAATTTATACAATCACACTTACGAGAAGAAGTCTGTCATAGAAAATGCTGGAGCAGCGATCGTTGAATTTGGTCCAATGTTTCTTTAGTTCAAGAATCTAAGTATTGTATTGTTAATATATTATTGATCTACTCGAGTATCTATTCATTCTTGTGTTTACCTGTTCGATTCTGAAGTCGGCAACTAATTCTTCTGTTCTATTCATGTACCACATAATGCGGTGTCTATGTGCAGATGGCCGAAGAGGGGGCTTAATGCATGGTACAAACTTAAGCTTGGGTACTGCAATGTTCAATGTACTGCTGGGAGCTACTAAATTGGTTAAAGAGGAAAAGACTTTCTTTGGTGAGATGTCGAAAGAAGAGTTGAATCCTGTATTAAATATGCCCGTAAGACTTGGTGAACAAGAGGTTGTGAGACCGGGAACAGAAGTACTGGAAGCTGGAATTTTGGGGGCGACTGAAATGGGATTAATAATTTTCTTCCTGATAAAGCTTAAGAAATCGGAAAACATATGGTTTGATTGTTGTCCCTTTGGAGCGGGTGTGGGCGTATTGGGTACAACAGGTTGTTTTCCCAGTAAGAATTCTATACGAAAATGTATATTTTAGTCTTTTTAATAAAGATATGTCTAATCATTCAACGTATACTACCATATAATACTGAGTTTGCTGTTTTAAAAAAGTTTGTTGAGAGAGGTCCAGGTTCTGAGGCAGTAATGTTTAATAAAAAAAAGTTACTTTCTCAAAGTTTCTACTTACTGAAAAAATAAACGTCATAAGGAACCTTAACCTTAGCAAAGTGTGAGTTGATCGTTCCTTTGTAAATTGACCAAATATTGTGAATGCATAACAGAGAAAGCAATATTTCTGAATGGGCTTTGATTAGAACTACGCTTTAGTAATTCAATTATTCATACTCTTACCTAAACATTGAGTTAACATCGCGTCGAAGATATATGTGAGAGGCCAAATGTTAAAAGAGAAGATCCAATAATTGAGTACGACCATGGCCAGTAATACTGCACCATTAGTTTGCACAATACAAGCGTTATAGGACGTGTAAGGCATAACGAGTTATATGTATAAAAAAAGAAGGAGAAAAATTTCAAAGCGTGTTTATTCTATTTGTTTTTTTAAAAAAAAAAAAAACGTTACTGTTCATTTTTGCAGTGTGTGTGTAACGAGTACGTTCTTGCATGGTCACACAAGAGTTACTTTGCTAAAATTTGGAAGAGCTGTCATGCGTCCTGACTTGGTCCTGTACATGGATCGAAAAGTTCTGCTCACCAAAATGAGTTCTAATATCAAATACCATTTTGAGAAAACGAGGAAATGCTGCAAGTGATGGTGTCCCTTTTACTGCTTAGAATGTTGCCAACGAAGATTATGTCACAAGGCTTTTAAACCGGGATCAAGCATTCAAGACATTTTCGGGACTTCGTTCATCTTCTGAGTATTGGAAAAATGAAAAGAAAAATTGTATGGCTATGATAAGCATAATGTACAAAGTCTCCAGGTACACTTGGATCAGATCGTCAACGACCCCGTATATCTATCATCTGATGTATTCCTCTTCAATGAAACATGGACATTACCAACAGATAATTTTACAATTCCCGGTTCTAAATTGGTTTCGGCTTTTAATTGTATAGATGGTGTACGTAAGCCCATAGGCAGTTGCTGTTACGTCTCTAGCTCGATATTAGGAGATCATACTTTTTCAACAAGGCTTTTAACAGTAATAACTCCTCCTCCTACTCCTCCTCTGTAAGTGTGTCAACTGTCACGTTTAATTATACTCTCTACTGTAGCATTTATGCGTCTCTTGATCCTTGCCAAAACCTTGACCTACTGCTAGAAGCATTAGAATTTATAATTCAACATCTATACATATTCATTGTAATTGCGGGTGATTTCAATTTTTTTTTTTATGTGATGGACTTCAAATTTGACACTTGATGAAAATTCAATGGATAACATACAACAATCACCTTACTACTCACACTAAAATTCTTTGTGATAAATCCTCTGGATTCCGTGTATTTTCACTAGCTGTACGTCTGCTTCGTACTTTTTTTTTTTTTTTTTTTTTCGCATGTGGTTGAATGTCCGCACGCATCTCCATATGATCTTTTTACTAGGAAGCATACATACTCATCTAACACATTTACTGGTGATGATCCACAACTCAAGTTGCACCATACAGTTGCAGCTTCACTAAATAAAGTGGCCCATTCTTTCTGACTGCTACAAACCCAAAACTATTCTATCTATCAAATGCAATGCGTGATTTTAGATAGGCGATTATGCGAATTCATATCGATAAAAGGTTTGATTCAAGGCAATCTAAACCGCATCTAGCATCTTTTGCGTATGCCTCTGAAGTATAAATATAAAGACTCTCACTTTCGTATGGCTGTAATGATATAAAACATATAAAAATGTAAATGACAGTAGCTGGTTATAGAGATTGCTTTTGTTTTGTTTTTTTGTTTTATTTAATAATTTTTAATTGGCCTTTTCAAAGATCTTCCAGTGCTCCAACCTATATAATAAATAATCAGTCAAAACATGTTGTGTTTAATGCCGAATAAATAACTTACTCTGGCGTTAGATATACATATGTTAAAAGGTATTTAAATATATTGACAGGGGGCTAAAATTTGAAATTAGAATATTGCGTATAGATTATTATTAGATTACTTACAGGCACAAGTGGGGGAATGGCCTTGGGTTCCTTTAGGCTTAAGTAAACCTCAAACAAATGCAACACGATCTGTAATATAGTAGTTAAAAAACCAAAATCATCATTAAAAAGACACTATGTACTTACATCAGAATCAGAAGGCATACCAGCCGACTTGGGGGTGAAGCGGAAGCCAGCCAACTTGTTGCTTTTTGATAAATCTATATTTTGGGATCCCGATCAGAAAAACATAATCCTTCCTTTACTGCGAACCTTTTAATTCAGCTTACCCAAGATTCGATTTTTTACGTAAATCATAATTTTTTCGTCGGTGTGACCTTGCAATGCAAGAAAATCCACAACTTCTGAAACTGTGAAATCAGCATTGTCCTAAAATATAAATGTTAATATGTCGAACTCTCTCAATCCGTGTCATTATTCTTACATTAAACCCAGGGATCACCAAGGAGAGGGCAATACTGACAGAAGGTGATTTCACCAGACTTTGGTTCTTTGTAGCAAGAATAACATCAAAGTGTTCGATGGCTTTCGCCAAGGGTAAGAACATTTTTTCGTACAAGACCTTTTAAAAAAAAAGAGTTGATTAACATGTCTCTAAATAATTTATACAATCACACTTACGAGAAGAAGTCTGTCATAGAAAATGCTGGAGCAGCGATCGTTGAATTTGGTCCAATTTTTCTTGAGTCCGAGAATCTAAGTATTGTATTGCTAATATATTATTGATCTACTCGAATATCTATTCATTCTTGTGTTTACCTGTTCGATTCTAAAGTCTGTAATTAATTCTTCTGTTCTGTTCAAATACCACATGATGCGCTCTCTTTGGACAGATGGTCGAAGAGGGGGCCTAATGCATGGTACAAACTTAAGCTTCGGTACTGCAATGTTAAATGTATTGCTTCTGGGAACTAATGAAATGGATAAAGCCGAAAAGACTCTCTGTGGTGAAATGTCAAAAGAAGAGTTGAATCCTGTATTTAAGATGCTGGTAAGGCTTGGCGTACAAGAGGTCGTGAGACCGGGAACACAAGTACTGGAAGCATGAATACTGGTGGCGGCTGAAATAGGACTAACGATTTTCTCCCTGAGAAAGTTTGAGAAATCGGCAAACATATGATTTGATGGTTTTCCCTTTGTAGCGGGTGTGTGCGTATTGGGTACAACAGGTTGTCTTCCCAGTAAGAATTCTATACGGAAATGAATATTTTAGTCTTTTTAATAAAAATAGGTCTAATCATTCAACGTATATTACCATATAATACGAAGTTTACTGTTTTAAAAAAGTTTTTCGAAAGAGGTCCTGTTCCTGAGGCGGTAATGTTTAATAAAAAAAAAGTTATTTTCTCAATGTTTCTACTTACTGAAAAAATAAATGCCATAAGGAACCTTAACCTTAGCAATGTATGGGTTGATCGTTCCTTTGTAAATTGACCAAATATTGTAAATGCAAAGAAGAGAAAGCAATATTTCTAAATGGGCTTTGATTAGAACCACGCTTTGGTAATTCAATTATTCATACTCTTACCTAAACATTGAATTAACATCGCGTCGAAGATATGTGTGAGAGGCCAAATGTTAAAAGAGAAGATCAAATAATTGAGTATGGCCATGGCCAGTAATACTGCACCATTAGTTTGCACAATACAAGCGTTATAGGATGTGTAAGGCATAACGAGTTGCATATATAAAAAAAAAGAAGAAAAATTTCAAAGCGTGTTTATTCTATTTTTTTTTAAAAAAAAAAAAAAAAAAACGTTACTGTTCATTTTTGCAGTGTGTGTGTAACGAGTACGTTCTTGCATGGTCACACAAGAGTTACTCAAGACATTTTCGTCTTCTGGGTATTGGAAAAATCAAAAGAAAAATTGCATGGCTATGATCAGGCAGTGTAATGTTCCGACATAGTTTTTAACTGTTTCTGCAGCACAGATCAAATGGAATGAGCTTCTTTGTGTTTTGAAAAAAAGTTGTAGATGATGATATTATGACGAAAGAGCAAGCTGAAGAACTAACGTATGAATAAAAGGCACGAGTATTACAATCTGATCCAATCACGGCTGCCAGATATTTTGACCATCAGTTTAGGGAATTGAAAAGAACATGGGTGGATAAAGAAGGGCTTTTTGCTGGCTTTATGATTAAAAAGCACTTTTTCAAGGTCGATTGGGGGGTATTTATTTACAGACTTTCTAAATAGGTTCCCCACATGTACACATGTTAATATGGTTGAAGGATGCACCCGTATACGAAGACAAAGTATGCAGTAGTGAAGATGAAGTTGTGTCGATTAAAGAAAATATCTGTAGATTTTCTGACACTATGATCACTTGCAGCAAAAAAGTGGGACGGAACAGCTCACCATGATGATAAATCCAAAAGTTCAGATAGTACATGGATATGGTCTTATTAAAACAAGACAAACACCACAAACACACCAGCACTTGTAGAAGAAGACGAGGAGGTAACACCATAGTATGTACATTTAATATTCCATTCCCTCCTATGTGCTAAACAGTAATTATGGAACCTTTGGAAGAGAATAAGCATACAGTAGATGATCTTAAAAATTTGCGTCTTCTAAACTCTCGTATTTCGGCCTATTTGAACGATAACTCAAAAACGTTATCCGAATCCGAAATAACAATACAAGATTTTCTAGATGTAGTGGAAGCACCTTCCTACGAAAAATATCTTTTAGCTTTGAGAGTCTATTTGAAAATCAACAAAATCTACATTCAAAGGGCACCCAATGAAATCATGGTCAACAGCTATAACAGAAAAATCTTGAGCATGTTTAGATCCAACATGGACATACAGTGTGTTCTCGATCCATATGCTTGTTGTACTTACGTATTGGAGTATACAAGTAAGGCAAACCGTGGGATGAGTGAATCAATGGAACAAATATATATCAGAGAAAAGGAAAAGCCAGATGCAACTTCTTTTGCTACTCTACGATCATTAGTTTTGACGTACTACAATTCAAGTAAAGTATCTGCTCAAGAAGCAGCATACTGTTTACTTGGTATAAGAATGATTGAAGGGAGCACCGTTACTGTCTTCGCTCCCACTTCAAGGCCTGAAAAAGGAACTCATATCTTGAAAGGAAAAGACGAATTGATCAAACTTCCCCCCTGATTCTACTGATACTTTTGTACATGGATTGATTGAATACTATGTTCATAGACCAGACTCATTACAATCAATTAATTTGGCTCAATTTTCTGCCTATTTTGATATAAGTCTTAAAGACCCAACAAAAAACGTCAACGCAATGAAAACAACGATGATGATGGAGACGATAGCGAAAATGAACCAGTTTTAAACCTCGATAATGACGAACCTTTACAATCAGACCAACTACTTGCTGACCCCGCTGGTAAAGTCTTTCGATTAGAAAAGGATTCTGGCTTTCTTCGTCGACAATCAAAATCCAAAGTTATAAGATACTATAAATTCAATATTGACAACAATCCAGATGATTATTTCAGAACATTGGTCATGCTTTATTTTCCTTGGATTAATGAAGAAGAAGATTTGCTAAACGTGGATTGCAAGGAAAAATTTGACTCACATAAGGAAGAAATTTCTAAAACCAAAAAAGAGTTTTGTTCTATCGAAGATGATACACTTGACAATTACATGGAGAAACTCATCAATGAACAATGCAGTTATAATTATGAAGTTAATGTGGAAGGTGAGGAGGGCGAGGAGAGTCCTAGCAACGGAGCAGGTGAATTCTTCGACTTTGGCAGATACATTACTGACATTGATGATTTGAGCAAAGGAAGTTATTACCGTAGCAGCAACATATTTGATGATTTAAATAATGAAATTTCTCGTAACAACAATAATCAGAAAACATACTTGGAAAGAATCTCCCGACCTGATAGGCTTAGTAAATCTGGTTTTTACAGTCTGGTATCTCAGCTAAATCATAAACAGCGTGAATACATAGTGCATGTTGTTGACCATATCCGTTATAATGGCAACAGAACTAAAATTCGTATATTTGCAGTGATAATGAAAGAACATTTGATCCATTTTTTTATTTTGTAACTGGTGGTGCAGGCGTCGGTAAAAGTATGCTCATTAAGGCTTTGTACGAAGCTTTGTGTATCGATAGAGATCTTGATATGAATACTCCGTCTGTTCTTTTAAGAGCACCTACCGGGAAAGCTGCCTTCAACATTCAGGATCAAACACTCCATGGAGCATTTCAACACACAATCAGTCAGTATGGAAACGGTGATGTTAACCGATTATCAGCCGATGTCAGTCATTCAATGTCCGTGTCTCTGAAAGATTTGAAGGTCCTGATAATTGATGAGTTTAGTATGGTTGAAGACATCATATTTTTTGGATTGATAAAAGATTAAGAGATATATTCGATGGATCACTTCCCTTTGGTGGTATATCAGTAATTGTACTTAGTGATTTCTATCAACTTTCTCCAGTAGCAGTATCACTTTTGTACTCGACAAATCCATATCTTGTAGCGTTTGGTCCACGCATATGGAACATTTTTGTGGTCCATAAACTAGTTCAGTTTATGAGACAAAGAGATGATTTACGCTTTCCAATAGCTCTTAATAGTATGGCCATTGATGAAATGACTCCGGCTGATATTTAACTGTTTCAAAGCAGAGTCCTTCAAGTAAGCGCTTCGGATTTGGAAGCATTGAAAGTATATCGCAAGCAATTCCCTGTTGTACCAGCCGAAGCCCTAACAATACACAAATCCCAGGGTGGCACATATAAAAAAGTTGTAGCATATGATGTTGGTAAGCACAAAATGCAGAGGTCATTGGTATATGTAAATATAATGTTTTTAAACCACCCAGACCTTTATCAAAAGAAAAACAAAGTGATTTATATCTTGATGTCTAACGTCAGCCTAGCATGATACTCCAACCAACTTTTTTAAACCTTACAAAAAGGAGCATTTTCAAGTTATCTCACATAATGTACAAAGTCTCCAGGCACACTTGGATCAGATCGTCAATGACCCCGTATATCTATCATCTGATGTAATCCTCCTCAATGAGACATGGACATTACCAACAGATAATTTTGAAACTCCCAGTTCTAAACTAGTTTCGGCTGTTAATTATATAGATAGTGTACGTAAGCCCATAGGCAGTTGCTGTTACGTCTGTAGCTCTATATTAGGAGATCATACTTTTTCAACAAGGATTTTAACAGTAATAACTCCTCCTCCTCCTCCTCCTCCTCCTCCTCCTCCTCCTCCTCCTCCTCCTCCTCCTCCTCCTCTGTAAGTGTGTCAACTGTCACGCTTAATTATACTCTCTACTGTAGCATTTATGCGTCTCCAGATCCTTGCCAAAACCCTGGTCTACTGCTAGAAGCCTTACAATTTATAATTCAACATCTATACATATTCATTGTAATTGCGGGTGATTTCAATTTTTTTTTTTTATGTGATGGACTTCAAATTTGACACTTGATGAAAATTCAATGGATAACATACAACAATCACCTTATTACTCACACTAAAATTCTTTGTGATAAATCCTCTGGATTCCGTGTATTTTCACTAGCTGTACGTCTGCTTCGTACTTTTTTTTTTTTTCGCATGTGGTTGAATGTCCGCACGTATCTCCATATGATCTTTTTACTAGGAAGCATACATACTCATCAAACACATTTACTAGTGATGATCCACAACTCACGTTGCACCATACAGTTGCAGCTTTACTAGATAAAGTGGCCCATTCTTTATGACTACTACAAACCCAAAACTATTCTATCTATCAAATGCAATGCGTGATTTTTGCTAGGCGATTATGCGAATCGATATCGATAAAAGGCTTGATTCAAGGCAATCTAAAACGCATCTAGCATCTTTCGCTTATGTCTCTGAAGTGTAAATATACGTAGTCTTACTTTCGTATGGCTGTAATGATATAAATGTATAAAAATGTAAATGACAGTAGCTGGTTATAGAGATTGATAGCCTTTTCTTTTGTTTTTTGTTTTATTAAATTATTTTTAACTGGTCTTTTTAAAGATCTCCCAGTGGTCCAACCTAATAAAACATAATCAGTCAAAACATATTGTACTTAATACCGAATAAATAACTTACTCTGGGGTTAGATATACATATGTTAAAAGGTATTTAAATATGTTGATGGGGGGCTAAAATTGAAAATTAGAATATTGCGTATAGATTGTTATTAGATTACTTACAGGCACAAGCGGGGGAATGGCCATAGGTTCCTTGAGGCTTAAGTAAACCTCTAACACATGCAACAAGATCTGTAATATAATAATTAAAAAACCAAAATCATCATTAAAAAGACACTATATACTTACTTCAGCATCTGAAGGCATACCAGCCGACTTGGGGGTGAAGCGGAAGCCAGCCAACTTGTCACTTTTGGATAAATCTATATTTTGGGAACCCGATCAGAAAAACATAATTCTTTCTTTACTGCGAACCTTTTAATTCAGCTTACCCAAGATTCGGTTTCTCACGTAAATCATACTTTCTTCGTCGGTGTGACCTTGCAATGCAAGAAAATCCACAACTTCTGAGACTGTGAAATCCGCATTGTCCTAAAATATAAATGTTAATATGTAAAACTCTCTCAATCCATGTCATTATTCTTACGTTAAAACCGGGGATCATTAAGGAGATGGCAATGGTAACAGAAGGTGACTTTACCAGACTTTGATTTTTTTTAGCAAGCATGACATCAAAATGTTCAATGGCTTTTGCCAAGGGTGAGAACATTTTTTCATATAAGACCTTTAAAAAAAGAGTTGATTAACATGTCTCCAAATAATTTATACAATCACACTTACGAGAAGAAGTCTGTCATAGAAAATGCTGGAGCAGCGATCGTTGAATTTGGTCCAGTTTTTCTTCAGTCCGAGAATCTAATTATTGTATTGTTAATATATTATTGATCTACTCGAATATTTATTCATTCTTAAGTTTACCTGTTCGATTCTAAAGTCTGTAATTAGTTCTTCTGTTCTGTTCATATACCACATAATGCGGTGTCGATGGGCAGATGGCCGAAGAGGGGGCTTAATGCATGGTACGAATTTAAGCTTGGGTGCTGCGATTTTAAATGTACCGCTTTTGGGAGCTACTAAATTCGATAAACAGGAAAAGACTCTCTGTGGTGAGATGTCTAAAGAAGAGTTGACTCCTGTATTAAAGATGCCGGTAAGGCTTGGTGCACAAGAGGTTGCGCGACTGGGAACAGAACTACTGGAAGAATGAATACTGGGGGCGGCTGAAATAGGACTAATGACTTTCTCCTTGATGAAGTTTAAAAAGCCCGCAAACATATGATTTGATGGTTGTCCCTTTGGAGCGGGTGTGCGAGTATTGGGTCCAACACTTTGTCTTTCAAGTAAGAATTCTATACAAAAATGTATATTTTAGTTTTTTTAATAAAGATATGTCTAATCATTCAACGTATATTACCATAAAATACTGAATGTGCTGTTTTAAAAAAGTTTGCTGAGAGAGGTCCTGGTCCTGAGGCGGTAATGTTTAATAAAAAAAAAGTTATTTTCTCAAGGTTTCTACTTACTGAAAAAATAAATGCCATAAGGAACCTTAACTTTAGCATTGTAAGGGTTGATCGCTCCTTTGTAAATTGACCAAATATTGTGAATGCATAACAGAGAAAGCAATATTTCTGAATGGGCTTTGATTAGAACCACGCTTTGGTAATTCAATTATTCATACTCTTACCTAAACATTGAGTTAACATCGCGTCGAAGATATATGTGAGAGGCCAAATGTTAAAAGAGAAGATCAAATAATTGAGTATGACCATGGCCAGTAATACTGCGCCATTAGTTTGCACAATACAAGCGTTATAGGACGTGTAAGGCATAACGAGTTATATGTATAAAAAAAAAAAGAAAAAATTTCAAAGCGTGTTTATTCTATTTTTTAAAAAAAAAAAAAAAAAAAACGTTACTGTTCATTTTTGCAGTGTGTGTGTAACGAGTTCATTCTTGCATGGTCACACAAGAGTTACTTTGCTAAAATGTGGAAGAGCTGCCATGCGTGTATGGATCGAAAAGTTCTGCTCACCAAAATGAGTTCTAATATCAATACCATTTTGAGAAAATGAGGCAATGCTGCAAGTGATTAAGTCCCTTTTACTGCTTAGGATGTTGCCAACGAAGATTATGTCACAAGGCTTTTAAACCGGGATCAAGCATTCAAGACATTTTCGGGAGTTCGTTCATCTTCTGAGTATTAGAGAAATCAAAAGAGAAATTGTATGGCTATGATCAGCATAATGTACAAAGTCTCCAGGCACACTTGGATCAGATCGTCAACGACCCCGTATATATATCATCTGATGTATTCCTCCTCAATGAAACATGGAAATTACCAACAGATAATTTTACAATTCCCGGTTCTAAATTGGTTTCGGCTTTTAATTGTATAGATGGTGTACGTAAGCCCATAGGCAGTTGCTGTTACGTCTCTAGCTCGATATTAGGAGATCATACTTTTTCAACAAGGCTTTTAACAGTAATAACTCCTCCTCCTCCTCCTCCTCTGTAAGTGTGTCAACTGTCACGTTTAATTATACTCTCTACTGTAGCATTTATGCGTCTCTTGATCCTTTCCAAAACCTTGACCTACTGCTAGAAGCATTAGAATTTATAATTCAACATCAATATATATTCATTGTAATTGCTGGTGATTTCAATTTTTTTTTTTTTATTTGATGGACTTCAAATTTGATACTTGATGAAAATTCAATGGATGACATACAACAATCTTCTTATTACTCACACTGAAATTCTTTGCGATAAATCCTCTGGATTCCGTGTATTTTCAGTAGCTGTACGTCTGCTTCGTACTTTTTTTTCCCATGTGGTTGAATGTCCGCACGCATCACCATATGATCTTTTTACTAGGAAGCATACATACTCATCAAACACATTTACTAGTGATGATCCACAACTCACGTTGCACCATACAGTTGCAGCTTTACTAGATAAAGTGGCCCATTCTTTATGACTACTACAAACCCAAAACTATTCTATCTATCAAATGCAATGCGTGATTTTTGCTAGGCGATTATGCGAATCGATATCGATAAAAGGCTTGATTCAAGGCAATCTAAAACGCATCTAGCATCTTTCGCGTATGTCTCTGAAGTGTAAATATACGTAGTCTTACTTTCGTATGGCTGTGATGATATAAACCATATAAAAATGTAGATGACAGTAGCTGGTTATAGAAATTGATTGCATTTTGTTTTACTTTTTGTTTTATTTAATTTTTTTTAACTGGCCTTTTCGAAGATACTCCAGTGCTCCAACCTAATAAAAAATAATCAGTCAAAACATGTTGTACTTAATACCGAATAAATAACTTACTCTGGGGTTAGATATACGTATGTTAGAAGGTATTTAAACATGTTGGTGGGAGGCTAAAATTGAAAATTAGAATATTGCGTATGGATTATTATTAGATTACTTACAGGCACAAGTGGGGGAATGGCCATGGGCTCCTTGAGGCTCAAGTAAACCTCAAACACATGCAACACGATCTGTAATATAGTAATTAAAAAACCAAAATCATCATTAAAAAGACACTATATTCTTACCTCAGAATCTGAAGGCATACCAGCCGACTTGGGGGTGTAGCGGAAGCTAGCCAACTTGTTGCTTTTGGATAAATCTATATTTTGGGAACCCGATCAGAAAAACATAATCCTTCCTTCACTGCGAAACTTTTAATTCAGCTTACCCAAGATACGGTTTTTAACGTACATCATAGTTTCTTCGTCCGTGTGACCTTGTAATGAAAGAAAATCCACAACTTCTGAAACTTTGAAATCGGCATTGTTCTAAAATATAAATGTTAATATGTCAAAATCTCTCAATCCATGTCATCATTCTTACGTTAAACCCAGGGATCACCAAGGAGAGGGCAATACTGACAGAAGGTGACTTTACCAGACTTTGATTTTTTTTAGCAAGAATAACATCAAAATGTTCAATGGCTTTCGCCAAGGGTAAGAACATTTTTTCATACAAGACCTTCAAAAAAAAAAGAGTTGATTAACATGTCTCCAAATAATTTACACAATCACACTTACGAGAAGAAGTCTGTCATAGAAAATGCTGGAGCAGCGATCGTTGAATTTGGTCCAGTTTTTCTTCAGTTCGAGAATCTAAGTATTGTATTGTTAATATATTATTGATCTACTCGAGTATCTATTCATTCTTGTGTTTACCTGTTCGATTCGAAAGTCTGTAATTACTTCTTCTGTTCTGTTCAAATACCACATGATGCGCTCTCTATGGGCAGATGGCCGAAGAGGGGGCTTAATACATGGTACAAACTTGAGCTTGGGTACGGCGATATTAAATGTACTGTTGGGAGCTACTAAATTGGATAAGGAGGAAAATACTCTCTGTGGTGAGATGTCGAAAGAAGAGTTGAATCCTGTATTAAAGATGCTGGTAAAGCTAGGTGCACAAGAGGTTGTGGAACCGGGAACAGAAGTACTGAGAGGAGGAATTTTGGGGGCAGCTGAAATGGGACTAACAATTTTCTCCCTGATGAAGTTTAAGAAATCGGCAAACATATGGTTTGATGGTTGTTCCTTTGGAGCGGGTGTGCGCGTATTGGGTACAACAGGTTGTCTTCCATGTAAGAATTCTATACGAAAATGTATATTTTAGTCTTTTTAATAAAGATATGTCTAATCATTCAACGTATATTACCATATAATACTGAGTTTACTGTTTTAAAAAAGTTTTTTGCAAGAGGTCCTGGTCCTGAGGCGGTAATGTTTAATAAAAAAAAGTTATTTTCTCAATGTTTCTACTTACTGAAAAAATAAATGCCATAAGGAACCTTAACCTTAGGAATGTATGAGTTGATTGTTCCTTTGTAAATTGACCAAATGTTAAGAATGCATAACAGAGAAAGCAATATTTCTGAATGGGCTTTGATTAGAACCACGCTTTGGTAATTCAATTATTCATACTCTTACCTAAACATTGAGTTAACATCGCGTCGAAGATATATGTGAGAGGCCAAATGTTAAAAGAGAAGATCAAATAATTGAGTATGACCATGGCCAGTAATACTGCGCCATTAGTTTGCACAATACAAGCGTTATAGGACGTGTAAGGCATAACGAGTTATATGTATAAAAAAAAAAAGAAAAAATTTCAAAGCGTGTTTATTCTATTTTTTAAAAAAAAAAAAAAAAAAAAACGTTACTGTTCATTTTTGCAGTGTGTGTGTAACGAGTACGATCTTGCATGGTCACACAAGAGTTACTTTGCTAAAATGTGGAAGAGCTTCCATGCGTACATGGATCGAAAAGTTCTGCTCACCAAAATGAGTTCTAATATAAATACCATTTTGAGAAAACGAGGAAATGCTGCAAGTGATGGTGTCCCTTCTATAGCTAAGGATGTTGCGAACGAAGATTATGTCACAAGGCTTTTAAACCGGGATCAAGCATTCAAGACGTTTTCGGGAGTTCTTTCATCTTCTGAGTATTGGAAAAATGAAAAGAAAAATTGTATGGCTATGATCAGCATAATGTACAAAGTCTCCAGGTACACTTGGATCAGATCGTCAACGATCCCGTTTATCTATCATTTGATGTATTCCTCTTCAATGAAACATGGACATTACCAACAGATAAATTTGAAATTCCCGGTTGTAAATTGGTTTCGGCTGTTAATTGTATAGATCGTGTACGTAAGTCCATAGGCAGTTGCTGTTACGTCTCTAGCTCCATATTAGGAGATCATACTTTTTCAACAAGGCTTTTAACAGTAATAACTCCTCCTCCTCCTCCTCCTCTGTAAGTGTGTCGACTGTCACGTTTAATTATACTCTCTACTGTAGCATTTATGCGTCTCTAGATCCTTGCCAAAACCTTGACCTACTGCTAGAAGCATTAGAATTTATAATTCAACATCCATACATATTCATTTTAATTGGTGGTGATTTCAATTTTTTTTTTTTTTATGTGATGGACTTCAAATTTGATACTTGATGAAAATTCAAAGGATGACATACAACAATCTTCTTATTACTCACACTGAAATTCTTTGTGATAAATCCTCTGGATTCCGTGTATTTTCACTAGCTGTACGTCTGCTTCGTACGTTTTTTTTTTCGCATGTGGTTGAATGTCCGCACGCATCTCCATATGATCTTTTTACTAGGAAGCATACATACTCATCAAACACATTTACTGGTGATGATCCACAACTCAAGTTGCACCATACATTTGCAGCTTTGCTAGATAAAGTGGCCCATTCTTTCTGACTGATACAAACCCAAAACTATTCTATCTATCAAATGCAATGCGTGATTTTTGCTAGGCGATTATGCGAATTGATATCGAAAGAAGGTTTGATTCAAGGCAATCTAAAACGCATCTAGCATCTTTCGCTTATGTCTCTGAAGTGTAAATATACGGACTCTCACTTTCGTATGGCTGTAATGATATCAAAGATATAAAAATGTAAATGACAGTAGCTGGTTATAGAGATTGATTTGTTTTTTATTTTATTTGATTCTTTTTAATTGGCCTTTGCAAAGATCTCCCAGTGCTCCAACCTAATAAAAAATAATCAGTCAAAACATGTTGTACTTCATACCGAATAAATAACTTACTCTGGGGTTAGATATACATATGTTAGAATGTACTTAAACACGTTGATCGGGGGCTAAAATTGAAAATTAGAATATTGCGTATAGATTATTATTAGATTACTTACAGGCACAAGTGGGGGAATTGCCATGGGCTCCTTAAGGCTTAAGTAGACCTCTAACACATGCAATATAATCTGTAATATAACAATTAAAAAACCAAACTCATCATTAAAAAGACACTATATACTTACGTCAGCATCAGAAGGCATACCAGCCGACTTGGGCGTGAAGCTAAAGCCAGCCAACTTGTTGCTTTTGGATAATTCTATATTTTGGGAACCCGGTCAGAAAAACATAATCCTTCCTTTACTGTGAACCTTTTAATTCAGCTTACCCAAGATACGGTTTTTCACGTAAGTCATACTTTTTTCGTCCGTGTGACCTTGCAATGCCATAAAATCTATAACTTCTGAAATTGTGAAATCAGCATTGTCCTAAATATAAATATTAATATGTGAAACTCTCTCAATCCCTGTCATTATTCTTACATTAATCCCAGGGATCACCAAGGAGAGGGCAATAGTGACAGAAGGTGACTTTACCAGACTTTGGTTTTTATTAGCAAGCATGACATCAAAATGTTCAATGGCTTTCGCCAAGGGTGAGAACATTTTTTCATGCAAGACCTTTAAAAAAAAAGAGTTGATTAAGATGCCTCCAAATAATTTATACAATCACACTTACGAGAAGAAGTCTGTCGTAGAAAATGCTGGAGCAGCGATCGTTGAATTTGGTCCAGTTTTTCTTCAGTTCGAGAATCTAAGTATTGTATTGTTAATATATTATTGATCTACTCGAATATTTATTCATTCTTAAGTTTACCTGTTCGATTCTAAAGTCTGTAATTAGTTCTTCTGTTCTGTTCATATACCACATAATGCGGTGTCTATGGGCAGATGGCCGAAGAGGGGGCTTAATGCATGGTACGAATTTAAGCTTGGGTGCTGCGATTTTAAATGTACCGCTTTTGGGAGCTACTAAATTCGATAAACAGGAAAAGACTCTCTGTGGTGAGATGTCTAAAGAAGAGTTGACTCCTGTATTAAAGATGCCGGTAAGGCTTGGTGCACAAAAGGTTCTGGGACCGGGAACAGAAGTAATGGAAGCAGGAATACTGGGGGCGGCTGAAATGGGATTAATGGCTTTCTCCTTGACGAAGTTTAAGAAGTCCGCAAACATATGATTTAATTGTTGTCCCTTTGCAGCGGGTGTAGGCGTATTGGGTCGAACAGGTTGTTTTCCCAATAAGAATTCTATACGTACATGAATATGTCAGTCTTTTTAATAAAGATATGTCTAATCATTCAACGTATACTACCATAAAATACTGAATGTGCTGTTTTAAAAACGTTTTCTGAGAGAGGTCCAGGTCCTGAGGCAGTAATGTTTAATAAAAAAAAAGTTATTTTCTCAATGTTTCTACTTACTGAAAAAATAAACGTCATAAGGAACCTCAACCTTAGCAATGTGCGAATTGATCGTTCCTCCGTAAATTGACCAAATGTTATGAATGCATAACAGAGAAAGCAATATTTCTGAATGGGCTTTGATTAGAAACACGCTTTGGTAATTCAATTATTCATACTCTTACCTAAACATTGAGTTAACATCGCGTCGAAGATATTTGTGAGAGGCCAAATGTTAAAAGAGAAGATCAAATAATTGAGTATGACCATGGCCAGTAATACTGCACCATTAGTTTGCACAATACAAGCGTTATAGGACGTGTAAGGCATAACGAGTTATATGTATAAAAAAAAAAGAAAAATTTAAAAGCGTGTTTATTCTATTTTTTTTAAAAAAAAAAAAAAAAAAAGAAACGTTACTGTTCATTTTTGCAGTGTGTGTGTAACGAGTACAATCTTGCATGGTCACACAAGAGTTACTTTGCTAAAATGTGGAAGAGCTGTCATGCGTCCTGACTTGGCCCTGTACATGGATCAAAAATTTCTACTCAACAGAATGAGTTCTAATATTAATACCATTTTGAGAAAACGAGGCAATGCTGCAAGTGATGGTATCCTTTTTACAGCTAAGGATGTTGACAACGAAGATTATGTCACAAGGCTTTTAAACCGGGATCAAGCATTCAAGACGTTTTCGGGAGTTCGTTCATCTTCTGAGTATTGGAAAAATCAAAAGAAAAATTGTATGGCTATGATCAGGCAGTTTAATGTTCCGACATTGTTTTTAACTGTTTCTGCAGCAGAGACCAAATGGAATGAGCTTCTTTGTGTTTTGAAAAAAAGTTGGTGATGATGATATTATGACGGAAGAGCAAGCTGAAGAACTAACGTATGAATAAAAGGCACAAGTATTACAACCTGATCCAATCACGGCTGCGAGATATTTTGACCATCGGTTTACGGAATTGAAAAGAACATGGGTGGATAAAGAAGGGCCTTTTGCTGGCTTTATGATCAAAGAGCACTTTTTCAGAGTCGATTGGGGGGTATTTATTAACAGGCTTTCTAAATAGGCTCCCCACATGTGCACATGTTAATATGGTTTAAGGATGCACCCGTATACGAAAACAAAGTATGCAGTAGTGAAGATGAAGTTGTGTCGATTAAAGAAAATATCTGTAGATTTTCTGACACTATGATCACTTGCAGCAAAAAAGTGGGACGGAACAGCTCACCATGATGAGAAATCCAAAAGTTCAGATAGTACGTGGACATGGTCTTATTAAAACAAGACAAACACCACAAACACACCAGCACTTATAGAAGAAAACGAGGAGGTAACACCATAGTATGTATATTTAATGTTCCATTTCCTTCTATGCGCCAAACAGTAATTATGGAACCTTTGGAAGAGAATAAGCATACAGTAGATGATCTTAAAAATTTGCGTCTTCTAAACTCTCGTATTACGGCCTATTTGAACGATAACTCAAAAACATTATCCGAATCCGAAATGGCAATACAAGATTTTCTAGATGTAGTGGAAGCACCTTCCTACGAAAAATATCTTTTAACTTTGAGAGTCTATTTGAAAAGCAAAAAAATCTACATTCAAAGGGTACCAAATGAAATCATGGTCAACAGCTACAACAGAAAAATCCTGTAAAAAAGTATCAGTAGAATCAGGGGGAAGTTTGATCAATTCGTCTTTTTCTTTCAAGATATGAGTTCCTTTTTCAGGCCTTGAAGTGGGAGCGAAGACAGTAACGGTGCTCGCTTTAACCATTCATATACCAAGTAAACAGTATGCTGCTTCTTGAGCAGATACTTTACTTGAATTATAGTACGTCAAAGCTAATGATCGTAGAGTAGCAAAAGAAGTTGCATCTGGCTTTTCCTTTTCTCTGATATATAATTGTTCCATTGATTCACTCATCCCACGGTTTGCCTTACTTGTATATTCCAATACGTAAGTACAACAAGCATATGGATCGAGAACAAACTGTACATCCATGTTGGATCTAAACATGCTCATGGATTGATTGAACACTATGTTCATAGACCAGACTCATTACAAGCAATTGATTTGGCTCAATTTTCTGCCTATTTTGAGATAAGTCTTAAAGACCCAACCAAAAAACGTCAACGCCATGAAAATAATGATGATGATGGAGACGATAGCGAAAAGGAACCAGTTTTAAACCTCGATAATGACGAAACTTTACAATCAGACTAACTACTTGCTGGCCCCGCTGGTAAAGTCTTTCGATCAGACAAGGATTCTGGTTTTCTTCATCGACAATCAAAATCCAAAGTTATAAGATACTATAAATTCAATATTGACAACGACCCACGTATCTCTTTCTCTGAAGAGATTGCTCAACTGAGTCATAAGCTTGATTGTTGTATTAGAAATAAAGTTATTGTCCTATAGAAAAAAGCCTTGGTCCCGAAGATCACCAATTGCCATAAGTTGAACTGTTTCTTTGACAGGACCAAAGTGGTCCAAAACATTTCGCTTTAATTCGTCTTTTAATTTGATTGCATTTGTCAATATATTCTTGACAGATTCAACTAAAGAATCTCAAGTTTTAGTCATTTGTAAATGATGATGGTTGTTTATTTCAGACATGTGTAGTTATTAGAAGTGTTGGAGTAAAAGGTTTTTATTTATTTATTTTAGCATAATCGCTACAGTTCAAATTTCTTTCTTCATGACGTAAAGATTTTTATTGCCTCAAAATATTACTTACCTAAATAAGGGTTGAATGCATCATCCGTCAATAAATACTTTTTCCTTTCCTTAACATCATTCGATATTTTCTATATAATCTCCAATCCCGCTTCCAGCTCTTCTGTTCCCACTCGTAAAAGGATCAAATTGACAACCAGTATACATCCATGTTCTACCTGCAACAGAGAATTCAATTCTTATCAACATTTGGGAAATCACTGCAGAATCCATTCTGTTAATGATCCTGCTGACCCAAATGAGGACGTCGAAGGTGCATTACCTATGAACAACAATGATCCATTGGCGTACTCTCTTATAGACGCAGTTAGTGCTTCTCCTATGCAACAAGAAACACCAGCAGGTAAGTTTTATAAAAATGCAAGGTATATGACATAATGCTTACTTCGATTTATGGGGTAACATGTAGCAGTCCGCAACGACCAAAGAGATTTAGATGAAAGAGTTCCCTATTTGACTGAATGTAGATGTGAAGAAATCGAGGGTCTTGTTCATGTTTACAATAATGGCGGTGTAAGTAAGAATAGCGTTATCAAAGCAGATTTTTTTTAGTATCCAGCTTTGACGAGAACGAAATTTCGCAAGCGGGAAACAAAGAGCTGGTAAGATTGATTAATACGGTTATTAGATACCACGATCAAATAATGGAAGGTATACATACATCATTATTGTGGCAATTCCTGACATCTAAGCATACTATCAAAAACGAAAAAGAGCCATGTGCCAAAGTATCGCAAGCTGATGTTATCAATGCATTAGGCTAGTCCAAGTCGAGTATTCGAGGTTATGAGTATGAAACTTGTAAAAACGGAGGCAAGCATTTTGTGATTGACGGTAATAAGCAGACTTGTCCGCATTGCAATGAATTCAGAAACAAGAATCAGAATAATCAGGAACCTGCAATAACCACCACCATCATGTCCCTCGGTTATATGCTTTCACAAATGCTTGCAGAAAAAAAAAACGAGGGATCTTATGCAGTATAGAGTGAACTGGGAAACAAGTCAAGTTCAAATTCGTGATTTTTTCGACGGTCAAGATTACAAGGAATTTGAGTTCACCAATCCAGATGATGTTCCTATCGCTTTCTATACTGATGGTTTCACTAACCGCACCAAACAGATGACAATTCACGCTATGATCCACGCAATTACCTTCAACTTCTACCCTTATATTAGTCATTTATGCCTTTCCTGTAAAATAATAATATAAATTAATATTACTCCTTGTTAAAAATTCGGATGCTTACTTGCTACAACTAGCCATATTGCCAGGTCCAAAAAAACGAAAGGATTTGGATTTGTTTTTGATGCCTAATATTATGGAATTGAAGGACGTCTTGGTTCATCGGATGATAATCAAACAAAATGAGGAAAGGTACATCTAGTATTGGCATCCGGCGATATTCCTGTTGATGGCCGATATGGCACATGTGGGATCCCACACAATTCCGGTCGGCTGCAGATTTTGTGGAACTAAAGGACAGCAACAGAGAATCGACATGAGGGGGATGACCTTGGACGATAGTTTCGCATCTTTAAGACCTTCATCCGATTTCAAGCAAAGCAATCCTGTAAGCTAAAATTAATTAGTTAACTACTATGGTTGTAATTACATTTATTTAAATGTCAAGGCTACGAACATATATCAGTCAAGCATCTTCAAGGGATTTCTTTCGTTTTCGGGTTCATAGGTTTTTTTGCATTGGAATAGTTACATTTGATAACTAGAGGTATTGGTAAGCTTGTGTACGATTTCATCATGGTGGATATTTCCAAAAATGATGCTTTTTTGTTCAATTGTCAATCGGATCCAGAGTAAAACCGGCTACCCTTTTTTCATCCCCAAGCCCAAGTTGATAGAAATAGGCAAAGCCATTAAGCAATCAAGAAGATACATACTAGCATTGTTCCAGAGTAGTTTCTATACTTGGATAGCCAGAACAGATGGACTCGTGCCGTAGATTGGCTTGCCTTTCTTTTGTATGTTGTTCCAACATTAATCATCGTACACCTTCCAACCCAGAGCTCCAAAATGCAATCATTTCGCTGGTAAAAGGGTGTGGTCTTGCATTAAAATGGGAGGTTCAACAACAAACTCTGACCAGAATGGAAACGTAAGTAAAATGAAATAAGGATGCTTGCCATAATACTTTGTTACTCACCCCCTTTATTCAACCTTCTACAAATGATTTCAAGACTTGCATGAATTTCTTGTTGAACAGATGGGTCATAAGAACCTATCGCGTGCCGTATTTCGACCAGTTCAAGACTATTTAATCCATATTCCGCTCATTATCAGAAAACAAGGTCCTCTACGTGCTTACTCTATAAGAACCATGGAGCGTACTATAAGAAAATATTCCAAACTGATCAGATCTAATAGACAAAGTGAAAAAAACTCTAGTAATATCTTCGAAAAAATTGCACTTCCGGCTTGTGTTGGGAGGGTTATAGATGAGTGCGTCTTAAATTTAATCACAACAGGACCGTATGATGGTGAATCAAGCTTTGTTGATAGCCCAGACGATACTGAGGGAAGTCAATTGTGGGAGCCTTTTTGACCAGTCGAGTTATTGTGAATTTGTTGATGGAAGGTGTTCAATAAGAGGTGATCATGAAGTCTTTAGACAAATACTACCGACACCCGCTTTCTGATCTACTGTTCACACTAGACAATTATACGATTACAATGACTGCACGCATGTGGAAGGGATCAGCTGTATACGTGACTCAAATTTACAGATGGTATACAAAAAAAGTGTCGCGTGGAAACCAGTATGTCATGTTCTGCAGTCTATATCAGAAGTTAGTATCATGCGATAGTAGAACGTAAATAGCCAACTCACTCCTCTTTTAACAGTTTACGAAAGGTGACGAATCAATAATAGTTTGTTGGCTCCGTTGTTTTTTATTTTTCGCACAAGCCTTGAAATGGACAGAAGCAATTCTTGGCAATGATGGAGGTAATGAGCCAACATGGTGCTTCGACCCGTCACACGTCGAACCCAGTGGTCAAGATGATGTCACCAACACAAACGCCCAAATATGCTGCTATGTGTTTGATTCTGACAAACAGGCATCTGCTGGTAGATGTAGTATGCTGTAGATTGTTGATAATTTTTTCGTCTTTTTATCTTGTCATCCGATCGCAGGAATGTAATACACCTTTTATATGTATACATGTCTTCATGTAATGTCTCAACAAGGATGGTATTATTAGGGTGAATGAGAGATAAGAAAGTAAAAAAGCGAAGAAAAATGTTTTCGGATTTTCTAAAAAAGAAAAAAAAAGAAAAAAAAAAAAAGAACAGCTTCCATGCAAGATTAATAGAGAACTTTTGACGGTTTTGAAAAACCTCAACTAAACAAACGTTCCCTTAACCTCCCTGTAGCATTTTTATAAAAAAGACAAACATAATGACACTCGGGCATATCAATATTCGTTGTTCAAGTATGAATATTTACATCTCACTTCCTATTGGCTATTGAAATTGAATATCCCTACATCGGCAGTGCTGATGCACCATCCGTTATTGTGAAAGTTTTCTCATTACATCACCCTGAATGTACTCAATCTTTTTTTTATCCAACAGAATAATATGGTGTATAATTTACTGGTGACGGAGGAAGTATTAAATGCATTTTGTTATTGAAAATAACCCATAAGATTTTTTTATGTTTAAAAAAAAAATTATTTCACCTGAGAATCAAAATAGCCGTGTGTCGTGAGACTGAGTCGCACTGCCAAACCGATAGTAGATAACTCTCCTTATCTACTACTACTGTGGTACAAGCTGCCAAAGGGAGAGAAAAAAAGGGCGCGATGTAACATTATTTATAAGGATTCAGTGATGGTATTTTCCGGTAGCGACGGTGCCAAAAGCAGTGAGCTTTTTTAATATGTATATTTAAAAAAATGATTTTGTTGGTAGCATTTAAAGATGGTAGAGCGTTCGATCCATCGATCCATCCAGCTCAGCTCAATTTTTTTTTTTTTATTTTTTTTATTTTTTTTATTTTTATTTTTTTCATGCATGGATGGATGAATGCATTAACAGGGACATATAAAACAAAGGGATGGATACTTTGGCTTGAATGATGAAAGAGAAAATTACGTCCGGGAAGGTCAACTTCAGCGTATCAACCGCATCCATTAAAACCATGGTGACGGTGATGTAAATTCAACTCCTAATGATAAAGCAAGAGATCATCAAAGTCTCGTATGATCCAAATGTGTACATATCGCACTACCTGATTTAGGAAGCATTGGCCTAACTACCCGTCAACCATGGCCAATGCCTTTTAAAAAGCGATTGATCTCTTTTGTATGTAGCCAGATTTTTCAGCAATGTCTACTGAAGATACACTCATGTCACCGCTTGGATATTTCTTCGTTGTTATAGCTTGTAACCATAGGCTTGGAAAAGATGCAGTTTTTCCCTGCGTTAAATTTTCTTTATGGTAGGTGATATAGCGCTAGTACGGATTTAAATAGTAGAAAAGCGACAGTTGTTATTAATTTACAAATGTGATAGTGAGTACCAGACTTCAATTAATCAGCATAAGCTAACTATTGTTTATAAAAGAAAGAAGAAAACAAAAGTGTTCTGAGAGTGATTTTAAAGGAGATACAAATCCAGTAGTATACCATGAATGAGTAAATAATACAGTGCTTTTAGATGTAAAAAGCTAAATCGTTTTTTTCAATGAGCTTCTACAAAATTTTGTGAAAAGATAGATACAAAAGGTAACAGACAGCGACGAAAAGAGGGGATATTACCTGGTAATAATTATATGATGGTTTTTATTGTTTTTATGCATGATTCGATCCTGTGTAATACCACTTAAAGCACTTATATGAGAAACTATTAAGGATTATTACTTTTCAACTGTCCAGCTTAAATTGTGTAACTATCAGCAGGCTCCAGATAATATATGGTGTCAATATTGGTTTATGGGCAGTTTCTTGGTATTCTTTTCCAATCTTGACGCTGTCATTGATTACCTGTCATGATCCTGTTAGATCTTATGCCACAAATATGCTTTATGAGTAACCAGCTTTCAGACTCAATATTTATCATTGATCTATCAGCTCTTTAAATCCTTTGTCATGATCCACATAAGCTATGGCTAACTTTTGTCATTGCTTATTCTTTTATTTAATTTCTTGTTTTTCTTTCTCTATAAATATAGCTGATAAATTTCACTTCTCCCAGTTTTCTTTATCAGATATATTTCATAATCATCTTCTCTTTTCTTTTCTCCCTTTTATTCTTAAATAAATAACCTGCTCCAAGAAGCTATTCATTCTCTGTCCTGTCCTGCCTGTCTCGCTCCTCCCTCGTTCCTGACATTACCAAACATCGACGTTCGTTTTTTTTTTTTTTTTTTTTTTTTTTTTATAAAATTCATCACATCAATGGCTATATGTGTAGGAGACTAAGTAATGCCTTATGAATAAATCACTGCTTTTTATCCATACATAGCCGAAAAAAATTAGCTTTCAAAAAGAGATGAAATTCCAACATTGTACGCGTATTTGGAACCAGAAGTTTGGGAATGTCAGTACGATCTTATAGGCGCGGAATTTAAAAATGATAAAAAAAATAAGAAAAAAGGAGTGTCCTCGGCTCCTCCAATCTGATTCGATTGCCGACCAGATTCCGAAGTCACTGGGCGCGTATCTCAGCAGAATGGGGAGCCTCAGACAGTGGTTGACGGAAAAAACAGTTACAAGAGTAAAGTGGGGCACGTGATTATATTACCTTTTATGGTAAATAAGCCCAGAAGTAGCTCGCCACTCTGGATTATGTTTGTTCTAGAAATGCCACTTGAAGCACTTATATGAGATAAACTATTAAGGATTATTAATTTTCAACTGCCCAGCTTATATTGTGTGATTATCAGCAAGCTTTAGCTAATACATGGTGTCAAAAATCGTACCTACGCCAAGATACACAGCATCATAGGTGGGTATGATCAATATACTGGCAAAAATCCATCCAAAATACGAGACATTTACAGTGAGATAAGCATAAAAGGTTAAAAAAAGACGTAAAAGGTAAAAAAAAAAAAAAAAAATAACTTTGTTATTATATCCATGATATCCTTAACAGACATCAAGAGGTCAATATAAATTAACAGCTTAAAATATATACACATTTAGTACAAACAACACAGTTTAAACCAGTATATGTGTTTTATAGCTTACCTTCAGCTTCTGGTTTAGCATTTCGGCATGAGCTTAAGATCAAACGAGCTCAAAGGCGAATGAGTGATGACAGATGTCAAAATAAGTATAAATCGTTTAATAAACATTTATGCGTAATTTTTACATTGTATATCCTTGTTTCCAGGTCTAGAGAACATCGAAATTACAGATCTTATATTGCCACTACGTGCACTTTGGCTGTCCCAAAAGACAGCGCTGTCTTTCAAAATTTATTTATTGTTACTGAGGGGTGATTATTTGCTTTTTTGTGTCTTTGTTTTTTTGTTTTTGTTTTTGTTTTACGAGTGACCAAGAGCAATGTGAAAGAGTCATTGGGACAACAAGTCGAAAGAAGTATTTTTATGAAAGAAAGCACACTTGTTTTTAAACGTCCAGCGTTTGAAAGTATAGTTGTCATACGACTGGATTGCAGAATGGAAGCACCGTTGTGAATGTGAAAGGTTGATCGTCAAAAACTTGTCTCAATCGAGATCTCCAGATTCCAAGTAAAATACAAGCAACATTGAAAACGAATGATAAAGAAGTGGCGACAGTAGATTTTTTTGTTTTTGTAAGTCATTCGAATCAAGCGAAATGAGTATAGCCAGTATTCTACCAGGTCGAATTAGCACGTCCGTAAAAGGTGGTCGCAGGCTTTGGAGGGAACAAGGAATCACGCAATATAGCTCCCAATTGTGTTGGTTGATCGAATGCTTGAATACATGTGGACATTTAGGACTCAAGAAGAGGACGGAAATTGATAGACCCAGTAGACTATATACTGGCACCCAGGACACGACGAAAGTTACCAGTAGGTTGCATATACGCATTGGTTATTGCGACCCCAAATTTACGAAGTAGCTTAGGGGAATATAGTTTCACGATCAGATTGTTGTTGAAGAATATGTGTATTGGGACCCACGATGAAGCAAATCGCGTACCAAGATCTTAGACATACGGACGTTGTGGTGAGGGAAAACCACAGAAATAATTGACTCAGAGGCCAGAATAACAGGAGTGTTGGAAGCTGGAATAACAATTGAAGCTAGGCCCGACTGCAGTAACATAGCTAATGACAAGTCAGACAGACTAAGACTATAGGTAGGTAAGGAATCCCTCAGAGAAAAGGGAATTGTGAACGTATTTGTTGTTAACGGATGAAATCTATGTCTTTTTGTTGGAAATAGAAGTGTCAAATTGCTTACAACTTGAAAATAGCAGAGAAGAGTTATGCCTAAAGTTAATTATCCCAAGAATAGGGTGGATATTTTGATGAAGAAAAAAACTAAAGCAAATAATAAAGGAATGGGAGTGTAACTTCTCAGAGTGTGATTTCTATAACTGATTGGGATTGTGAGTTCTACAAATGATGAAAAGATGGTTTTAACTAAACTTGAGATTTTTGAAAGAGAAAAAGAGATCGATTAGGGACCATACGCAACAAGCTGTCAATTTCACATTGTTCAATAGTAGAGAATTTTTTTTGATACAAAGTCCCAGGTGATTATAAAGAGTAAACGGGGGATTATCTACTACTGCTGTGGTCCAACTTGCAAGAAAAAAAAAAAAAAAGAGCAAATAATCTCCCATGAACACATTACTATCAAAGGCTGTCAATTTCGGGTCAACATCACATTGTTCAATAGTAGAGAATTTTTTTTAATATAAAGTCCCAGGTGATTATAAAGAGTAAATGGGGGATTATCTACTACTACTGTGGTACAAGCAGCCAAAGGGAGAGAAAAAAAGGGCGCGATGTAACATTATTTATAAGGATTCAGTGATGATATTTTCCGGTAGCGACGGTGCCAAAAGCAGTGAGCTTTTTTAATATGTATATTTAAAAAAATGATTTTGTTGGTAGCATTTAAAGATGGTAGAGCGTTCGATCCATGCATCCATCCAGCTCAGTTCAATTTTTTTTTTTTTTGATGTTTTTTTTATTTTTTTTATTTTTTTTTTTTCATGCATGGATGGATGAATGGATTAACAGGTGCCATATAAAACAAAAGGGATGGATAATTTGGCTTGAATGATGAAAGAGAAAATTACGTCCGGGAAGGTCAACTTCAGCGTATCAACCGCATCCATTAAAACCATGGTGACGGTGATGTAAATTCAACTCCTAATGATAAAGCAAGAGATCATCAAAGTCTCGTATGTTCTAAATGTGTACATATCGCACTACCTGATTTAGGAAGCATTGGCCTAACTACCCGTCAACCATGGCCAATGCCTTTTAAAAAGCGATTGATCTCTTTTGTATGTAGCCAGATTTTTCAGCAATGTCTACTGAAGATACACTCATGTCACCGCTTGGATATTTCTTCGTTGTTATAGCTTGTAACCATAGGCTTGGAAAAGATGCAGTTTTTCCCTGCGTTAAATTTTCTTTGTGGTGGTGATATAGCGCTAGTACGGATTTAAATATAGAAAAGCGACAGTTGTTATTAATTTACAAATGTGATAGTGAGTACCAGACTTCAATTAATCAGCATAAGCTAACTATTGTTTATAAAAGAAAGAAGAAAACAAAAGTGTTCTGAGAGTGATTTTAAAGGAGATACAAATCCAGTAGTATACCATGAATGAGTAAATAATACAGTGCTTTTAGATGTAAAAAGCTAAATCGTTTTTTCAATGAGCTTCTACAAAATTTTGTGAAAAGATAGATACAAAAGGTAACAGACAGCGACGAAAAGAGGGGATATTACCTGGTAATAATTATATGATGGTTTTTATTGTTTTTATGCATGATTCGATCCTGTGTAATACCACTTAAAGCACTTATATGAGAAACTATTATGGATTATTATTTTTCAACTGTCCAGCTTAAATTGTGTAACTATCAGCAGGCTCCAGATAATATATGGTGTCAATATTGGTTTATGGGCAGTTTCTTGGTATTCTTTTCCAATCTTGACGCTGTCATTGATCTACCTGTCATGATCCTGTTAGATCTTATGCCACAAATATGCTTTATGAGTAACCAGCTTTCAGACTCAATATTTATCATTGATCTATCAGCTCTTTAAATCCTTTGTCATGATCCACATAAGCTATGGCTAACTTTTGTCATTGCTTATTCTTTTATTTAATTTCTTGTTTTTCTTTCTCTATAAATATAGCTGATAAATTTTACTTCTCCCAGTTTTCTTTATCAGATATATTTCATAATCATCTTCTCTTTTCTTTTCTCCCTTTTATTCTTAAATAAATAACCTGCTCCAAGAAGCTATTCATTCTCTGTCCTGTCCTGTCCTGCCTGTCTCGCTCCTCCCTCGTTCCTGACATTACCAAACATCGACGTTCGTTTTTTTTTTTTTTTTTTTTTTTTTTTTATAAAATTCATCACATCAATGGCTATATGTGTAGGAGACTAAGTAATGCCTTATGAATAAATCACTGCTTTTTATCCATACATAGCCGAAAAAAATTAGCTTTCAAAAAGAGATGAAATTCCAACATTGTACGCGTATTTGGAACCAGAAGTTTGGGAATGTCAGTACGATCTTATAGGCGCGGAATTTAAAAATGATAAAAAAAAATAAGAAAAAAGGAGTGTCCTCGGCTCCTCCAATCTGATTCGATTGCCGACCAGATTCCGAAGTCACTGGGCGCGTATCTCAGCAGAATGGGGAGCCTCAGACAGTGGTGTCAGTCGTAGATTCGTGTGATTCGCTGATGGATGGATGTATACCCAAAGGTTAGGGTCTATCAGCACGTTTAGAGTTACTTAAAAGATAGTTGTCCTTTATTGAAATAAACGGGGGAAATATATTTATACTACTATTTAATTGTGTCCGGGCCGGAACGGTATTATACCCAACGCCATGTATAGCAATCGCTGGCGCTTAAATCGAGCTGGTGTGATTGGCTTAAAACTTGGCCGGGTGTGTAACTTAGGTGGCCTTGGTATTCTGCTATCATAGTTTGGCGTACTGACAATACCCCCTTCCCAGTCTGATGAGTGTCCCCACTCATTTGTGGTCGTATCTTTTGCATTTGTAGTGGGTCTTGAGGAAAAATTTTCTGCTTTGTCTTGACTTGTTCGTTTTCCATGGAAGTTTGGTGATAATAATGGCTTTGACCGGTAGGTAAACTTTGCTTCTTTAGGCACCTCAAATTTTTCTTTGGCTATCACGGGTTTATTTGATGGCACTTGAATCGGTACTGCAGTGATTATTGGTCTTGCTTGCTTGACTGGATTAGGTATGATACGCTTCATCTCGCTTTTGGAGACCACCGGCTTGATTTGACCTCTGGCTAATTCCTTTGTTGGCGATAATCGGCCCCCCGATGATGACTCTGGAGTATCCGTCTGTGTTGCTACTTCTCTTGCTTGACTTACTTCTTCCTCTTTTTGATCGGGTGTTGGCGATGCGTTCCTCGAATCCTTCTTCAATGAGCTTGCCTCGGATAACTCTTCATCGATGATATTATCCGCTGATGATATACTGTCATATCCGTCCACAATATGCTTCATGTCTGACTCAGTTATATCCATTGATTTGGTTTCACCCTTTGACAATTCTGTGTCCTCTTCCGGTTTTTCTTGCACCTGTTCACCTTCCACATCAAGTACCTTGTCATCTTCCATCGCGTCACACCATAGATCTTGAGCTTCTTTTCCTTGCACCGATTCTTCTTGAGCCTTTGTTGCTTCCTTCCTTGCTTGTACATCTTGCTTCATGTCCTCCTTTGAGTCAGGTACCATATCAGTTGTATTTTGTGTGTCGCGTGATGCTTCACCGAATGATTCTTGATGATGAGGTCTTCTTTTTGAGCCCACTGACAATGACTGGTCTGGACCGACTACAGGGTCTACATAATCTTGATCAGCACGAATTGGAACAATAACGTGATGTCCTCCCCCTCCTCGACCACTACGCGTGGATGTAATGTTTTTGACTATAGCACGACTATCCGTAGGGTTATACCAGGCTTCTGTAGGCTTTGGCCCTTTTGCAAGCTTAAGTCTATCCTTATGCACCAACGATGAAAGTGGCTCACCTTGAATTGTCTCCAATCGGCAGGTTCCATATCCCTCGAGTACTTGCGTTATGATATAAGGCCCCTTGTAGTTTGGTTCGAGTCCGAATTTACCTTCATGAGTCACCATCACCATATCGCCCACCTCATAATCCACCGGTACCACAAGCGCGTCCCACCTGGCTTTATCCTTGTCACCCATGGCCTTCAATCGAAACTCGGCTGCAGCACGATGTTGTTCTAAAGATTCAAGCTCTCTTGCTGTAATATCCGCGATTGTTCGTGGGTCCTTGATTGATTTTTCGCAAATATATGGTGGGTTTGCATCACCTGGCAGGTTAGGTTGTCGTCCGTATGTTAAAAAATACGGTGAAAATCCAGTTGTAGAATGAACTCGAACTCTCGTAGCCCATAAGGCGCTTTCGACATACTCGTCCCAGCGGTGAATACTGCCTTTCACGTATTTTCGAAGCATTCCTTTTATGATGGCGTTATACCTTTCGACTTTTGAGTTTGTACGCGGATGAAACGCAGAGGTAAGCTTGTGATTAGTTCCAACCCGTTTTAGATACGCCTCCACTAAGCCACTACAGAAATTTGCGCCCCGGTCCGTGATAATTTCTTTTGGGTTACCGAATTTCATCACAATTTCCTTATAAATAAAATCTGCTACCGCTTCTTTTGATGCAACTGGTACCGCCATCGCTATCGGCCAATTGGTTGTATAGTCCACAGCTGTAATTAGCCATTTGTTACCATTTACCGTCAATGGAAGTTCCCCCACAAAGTCTAGGTGCCACCTCTCAAACGCATGTGGAACAGGAAGAGGATGCATTGGTTCTTGATGCTTGGTGATTTTTTTGCTATTCAACTGACATGACGGGCAAGGAGAAATCCACTGTTCAATGTCTCTTCGCATAGTCGGCCACCAGTATCTACCACCAAACAAGTTCATCATGGTTTTAAACGAAGCATGACCGTAATCCTCGTGATATTTCGAGACCAAGTCGGCTCGTTCTGAGAATGGAATAAATTTTGCCTCTTTTACCATTAGCTTCTTGTCCGCATCTTGAATTTTGATTTTTCGGAATATCAGATTGTGTTGTACCACGAATTTGTCACGTTCCTTTACCAATAATGCTTTAAGTTCTGGGTCCATCACCTTGCTTTCCCCCTGATTAAGGTATAGTAATGGCCAGTCAGCTACCATTTCTGGTGATAAGCGGTCCCATAACGAATACAAGTAGTCCGATTCCAACGATAACACGCTATCTTGCTGATGTAAATTGTCCATATCTTTTCTTGATAATGCATCGGCTACGGTATTAGTTGAGCCAGGTTTATACTTGATCACAGGTGAATACATTTCTAGTTCACTAATCCAACGAACCAACCTAGGCGTTGGTTTGGCTTGTTGACGAAAATAAACCAGTGGGTTATGATCAGAATACACTACATAGCCTTCTTGACACCCGTCTATAAAACATCTCCAAGTCCGTAATGCATGCACAATACCAATGAGCTCTCTTTCTTGTGCTGGGAATTTTTGTTCTTCAGCCGATAGTTTCTTGGATTCGTATGCCACTGGATGCCACGACGTGTACTTGCTTTCCACTGTTGAGGTACTATCTTCTAAAGCTGGTTGCAACAAAACAGCACCAACCCCAAAATCACTAGAGTCTGTCTCGATGATAAATGGCCGTGACATATCCGGTACCTGTAGCAAGGGTGCAGTAGTGAGTAGTATTTTTATCCTTTCAAAACTTTTCTGGCACTCCTCCGTCCATTTTATGGCTCTCTTTTTATGACCTGTACCTTTTGTTAAATCTGTTAAAGGGGCAGCTATTGAGCTAAAATTGGGAATGAAGCGCCTGTAGTGTTGGCTTAACCCGAGAAACTGTCTCACTTGTTGTACTGTCTGAGGTATCTTCCATTCCTTCACCGCAACCACTTTCTCTGATGATGGCCTTATTCCTTGTCCAGATATCTCGTACCCCAAGAAGATGAGCTTTTCCTTGGCAAAATGACACTTCTTACTGTTCACAATTAATCCGGCCTCCTCAAATAATTGAAGCACCTTCTTTACATGTTGATAATGATCCTCTAGTGTATGGCTGTAAATCAAGACGTCATCCAAATACACCAGTGCAAACTTATCAACGTATTCAGCAAGAAGTTTATTCATCCATGTTTGAAAGCTAGGTGGTGCGTTACTTAGACCGAAAGGCAATACTAGAAATTCAAATTTTCCATATCTGGTATTAAATGCCGTTTTAGGAACATCGTCTTGATGAATGCGAATTTGGTGATATCCACTCTTTAGATCTAAACTTGTAAAGAAGCGAGCCCCTTTCAGCCGATCAAGACATTCGTCTATTCTTGGCAACGGACTCGAATTCCTAAGAGTGAGAGCATTTAAAGCACGATAGTCTATACACATACGCAAACTATTATCGGTTTTCTTACGGCAAAATAGTACGGGCGCACCCCACGGCGAGGAGCTTGGCTGGATTAAACCGAGGTCTAACAGCTGCTTCAACTGCTTCTTCAGCTCGTCGAGTTCTCGCGGACTCATTCTGAATGCTTGTCTATTCACCGGCGACGCGTCTTGTGTGTCAATTATGTGCTTGAAATCACGATCAGGCGGAAGTCCCGCAAGGTCTTCTTTAAATACTGACGGAAACGTATTAATCATGACTGATGAAAAATTATTCACGCCTTCACTACCCTCCGCTTTGTCAACCACATATAAGAGACAAGTTTCAACTTCGTTTGATTTTCGTAGCTGATGAACCTGTTTGGATGAAATTAGATATGCCCCAATTGAGTCAAATATGCTATTGAGCTCCACCGTGTCCTTGGTTTTGTTTACCGCTACCCGAGGTACCACCAAGTTGGGTTTCCCTTCAAAGGTTACTGACCCATCTTCACATCTTATTTCTGTTCGATGTTTTCTTAGCCACGAGTTGCCTAAAATGATGTCAAATTTTGTTGCATATACGAAAGCGGAAACCTCTGTTCTAAAACCTTGAAGGTCTAATTCGAACGTCAGCTGCTCCTCAATGTCATCAATTGTACCACCCGCTGTTTCAACTTGTCTGTCTACCAAGACTCGTTTTCCTCTTACAATTTCAGCTAAGCCTGGTGAGATATAACACTCTGTTGCGCCCGTATCAATCAAGACGTGAACCGATGTTGTCCCTTGGTTTACCCATATTTGCACAGATGCCTCATACAGGGGAAGGTCGGTTGTTGTTTTGATCGACATCAACTCAGATATATGCTTTAGGTCTAATGATAATGTATCATCAATAATACTGATGATTGGGTGTTCGCATGAATCCCAATGTATAGGCTTTAACTCAAAGGGAGGAGCACTTTTAGCATAATCATTATACGTATACTGAGTATACGGGGTAGCATTAGTTACACAATCCATACTTAAGTCCTGTGGACTACGAAGAGAGTCCAAGTAAGAGTAACGAGAAGAGGGAGCTTTATTTCCATAACTGTTATTGTTTCTTGCTGAATCACCAGTATCATCCAAATCAATCAAGTTCAAGGGTAGAGTGGAAGCTTGACCAGTCAGGTTGGCTTGAGTAGGCTGGAGCGGCTGAATAGACCCGCGTTCCGGTTGATTACCATTTAAAGCGCAAAGTTTTGCATAGTGCCCGAAATTACCACACGTGAAGCATTGTATGTTAGGGTTCAATCCGATACGATGGAACTGGCCTCCTTGTTTAAAGCCACCCCGATTGTTTTGACCCCCACGACCACCTCGGTAATTATTATTATTTCGGCCATTGTTTCTTGGACCACTCGAGCCACGAAAACCTTGCTTGTTCTGGTAGTTGCTTGTACGACGATTCTGCTGGATTGCGTCCAAATCCATGGGATCATAATGCTGAGATGAGCCTCCTTTTGTATTATCTTGAGTAGCAAATACACGAGCGCCTGCATAATTTGTTGCAATTGAGTAGAACTGGCCAATAGATCTTGTCTGACGGTCTATGTTACGCAGCTCTGCCCTCAACCCATCAGATATTACCCCTCTCATGAACTTGTCGCATTTCTCATCGTCAGTAAGGTCAGGTAACGATAAGCAAATGTCCATGAATTCATTGACGTAACTTTCCATGCTTCCTGTTTGCTTAATCATAGCTAATTGATCACGGTATATAAGGTCAGCATTAGTGGGTCGAAATTCCTCTGATAATTTTCGCTTTAGAGCCTCCCAGTCTTCTACTGCCGGTGAAAGTTGACTGTGCCATAACTCAGCCCTACCACGCAGAAGAGTCACTGCATACTTGTAGATGGTAGTGGAATCCCAGGCAAAAAATTGACCATATTTTTCTATACCCCTGATCCAAGAATCAATGGTACTTGCATTCCTTTCGCCGTCGTAAGTATCAGGGCTCCTTGACTTTGACTTGTCTTGCCGATTGGTTTGCATACATCTCTCTTGTCATTCTTTGATTCTCCAAGGTCGCTGCTGCCAACTGTGCGTAATAGCCTTCCATCCGGTAGAATGGGTTATTACTGTCTTGTCCCCCAGCCCCGCTATTACTTGCGTTTTGTGGATCACTGTTGTCCATAATAAGAATAGAACAAAATAAAATAAAAGTAAAGATAAAAAAATAAAGTAAGAATAAAAAAAAAGGGAGGGAGATAAACTCCGAAAGAATATATCAGACTATACTAGCGTGAGAAAAA
>NW_026252519.1:0-56156 GCF_025094135.1 Mucor mucedo | reverse complement strand
TTACGCACGATGAATTCATATTTTATGCAAATGATGGTAAGGATGATCTGTGGTTGTTAGAAGGTGAGAATTATATCCGAAAGAAGGGCCCAGGATCGTCAATAATGGTCAGTGAGTTTCAATGCTCTTGCCACGGAACCATGAAGAGTGCAGGTTGGACTTCTAGATGATCTTTCAAAGCGGGCGTGGGCAGAGAAGGGTACTGGAAGTACACTGACATGTTGGAGCAGCTTCAAGACGATGCAATCCCTTTGTTTGAGCTGCTCCACCCTGGTTGTCAAGCTGTTTTCCTTTTTGACAACAGTTTCAATTACAATGCATTCGGTGATGATGCTCTTGTTTCAAGTCGTATGACACTTAATGAGAAGCCATACAAAGATAACGAAAAGTATCAGTTCAAAAACACGACTGTAATTTTAACGGATGGCACCCGCTTGGAACAGTCTTTCTTTTACACCAAGAAGACAAGTGTCACCAACAGACCGAGGTATGTCGTGAAGACAAAGGAGACACGATACTTTAAAGGTATTCGAAAGATTTTGGAGGAAAGAGGTCAATGGCTTGGTCGTGATCTGGAAGGCAAGGCTTGGAAAATGCTATGTAAGTCGAAGGAGCCAGGCCACAGATCAATGTGTTGTGCTCGTCACTTTCTTGAAAGTAGACCCGACTTTGTGGCGCAAAAGTCGGCTTTGCAGCAAGCCGTTATTGACTCAGGTCACATTTTTGAGTCATATCCAAAATATCATTGTGAATGCAACTGGAGAGAAATGTACTGGGATTCCGCCAAAGGGGAGGCACGTTTGAGATGTGATTACACATTCAAGTCTCTTGATGATAACTTATCAAGCTATTTGGATAAAGCTTCCAATGTAGTTCGTATAAAAAGATTTTTTCAAAGGTCTATGAACTACATTGAAGAATATAGTGACTGTAGTGACGGTAGAGAAGTCGTGCAGGAAGTAAAGAAATTTGTCAGCAAGCCTTATTTATCTCACAGAAAAGTTAGACTTGATACTGGTTTATTGACTTAATAAAAAAAAAATTGCACAATGAGCATGGTCACAATGAGTCAAAACCATTAAAAATGAACATTCAGATGTATGTCTAGCTTAAGGATTCTACAAAAAAAAAAAAAAAAAAAAACAAAACACATGCCACCATTTCGATTTCGAAAAAACCAATTTGAAACAAAATCCAAAAAATCGCTATTTAAAACTGGAGGCACGTTAAAACCTTTTCTGTATAAACTTTTTTTTTCTATAAGTATGTAAGAAATGATCGTTATCTCGACCGATTCTATGTAATGCTTACGTTGTATGAACAAGTTCCATTATTTTTTATATTCTGTAACGGTACACACTTAAAATCGTCAAACAAAATCACTTAATATTATTAAAATTCCCTAATAAACATCTCTAACACGAACTATCATAACGTAATCAAGACCCTGTCTAGCACAACAACTCCATCTTGAAGTATCGTCACATACCGAAATAAGTCCTGATAAAATCTTCTTGTTAATTTAATAACAAGTACTACAAAAGGAGTTATTATTTTTCGAACCCTTGATTGTTTATGTCTCTATTTCTTAAAAACGGTACATTACAAAAGGTCTAATCAAAGCTCATTAATTGCTTTTGTGCTTACTTCAAACTCAATCAGCCAACATCTTTATTAACATCCCGAAAACAGGCAGTTGATACTAGTAATCATGAGAAGATATACATGAATGATATGCATAATTATTTTTTAAGTTGACTTCAGCCCAATGAAGGTACTAATGAAGACATTTTTAATTAGAAATGTAACATAGCTTGTCATAGGAAAGGTTCTGCGGTTATGTGGTCGAAAGTATATACATTATTTGAATAGGAGACAGATTTACCAGGCTAAAATGACGTTCGTATTTTATTACGCGGAATCGATCGGACTCGGTACGCATATCCAATGTTTCAAAAAAATTAATTAGCGTAACCAGTTATAAAAACTTGATATATTTTAACACCTCCAGTCTTGTGTCTTTACCGTTAGTATAATGTATTGTAATTATAACACTTGTGACATTTACAGTATGTGTGCACACGTTTGCCCACGTATTGCACCTGTTTTGGCGAATATACCACAGATGGGGACCCCTCTCAGAAGACCAAAATAGACGTTAATTTATTAAAAAATCGGATTAAATTGTTTATCTAGTTATATCGTCATTATTTACCGTCACAAATGGAACCAAAATTCTACCAAGAACCCTATACAATACCCAGACATATATTCTAATTGGAATTAGGTTCAAAAAACAATTATTTATTATTTGCCTTGGCCGCGCTTCTTGATGATCGATTGATGTGCTTGGTATTTATCAGCCACCAACTTTCGTTTGTTTGGATCATGTTTGCTGGTTTCAATGGTTTTGATAGTTTGGATTGTCTTTTGAAAAGGAGTATTAGTACATGAAGAACATAAATAAAACAAAAGATATACGTACATTCGACTCGAAAACATAATCATCCTTATATCATTTTCTTTCGATTATATCATCCAGTAATTTGTGAATGAATCGGTAATCTGGTTTTTGCGTGGAAGATAAAGATCTGGAATAATCCAAAATCTTTGCAAATTCTGATTCCAATCCATTACACAGCTGCTCTGAACTGAGCTTCTCCTTCTGTGCCAAAAGTCTTTGCTTTTTGGAATTTTTATAATTGTTTTTATAATTTATCTATGGTAAGGTTCCTTTCAAGAGGTAGACGATGACGTAAACCATAGAATCGATATCAACACGTCGAGATAACTCTAAAGAACAAACGTAAGCGTCATTTATATCTAATTATCAAATAATTATACCTACAATGTCATTTATGCACATTTGAACATGCGTAACAAATGATACCTCCGAAAGGAACTTTGTGGGCGAAGGGGATATGGCTTTTTCCATTCTTATGAAATTTACTAAGACGAAAATCCAGAAGGTATACCGTATATTTGTTTTTTTTTATTTATCCCTATGGCAATATTTTCAGACTTGAGATCTAAATGCAGAATACCTAAAACGAAAACTCCGTTTGAGTAGGCAGACGCTGGTACTATCAACATTTAGGTTTACCTTTGCTGTGTAGGATTTCAATACGGTCTACCTAAAATTTAATATGTAAGTTAAAGAAACACCAACAATTTATACCACACCGTATTTACCAGCTGTTTAGCAATCAGAACTGTAGATTTAAGTCCCAATTTGTCTCCATGATATTCGCTCTGATCGAAAAGATCTTTTCCGACCAAAATCAAAAGCAAATATCTGTAGGTTCCTCGTTCAAAAGAGGTTATTTTTTGAAGAAAGCATTCTTGATTTCGAATTATTCCATAAAAAGCTTTTTCTCTCCATAGTTCTGGTGTATTAGTAGGCAACAATTCTTCTTTGATCGCGACATCTCGCTTGTCCTTAAGATCGAATCCTCTAATTTGGAATCTTGATTAGCGACAAAAAAAAAAAGTGAATCTCAACAGCCAGACGATTTACCTTTATAAATGGAGCCATAAAATCCTGTTCCAACTAATGTTGATTTTTTGAAACGGCGGTTTAGAATAAATTCTGACATTACTACTTCTGTGTCGAGGAAAGAAAAATTTGATATTTAGGGAGCTAAAAAATAAAAAATAAATAAAAGTCTTTCTCAGGTATATAATGACGTGGTCCTCAATCAAATTCCGACGTTGCAGTGTAATACAATGTATCACAAGAAAAAACTGCAATTGTGATTTTGCAACCATGCACTCACGACATTACTCGAAAACTCTTTAACCAAATTGAATTCATTTTATGGTAGTACGAAAATCTGGGAAAATGTTTTGGATTTAAACGATTGTTGACCGTTCCATCTCTTAATGTCATTTGACAAGTTAATAGTAAACTATTCTTTTATAGCTTACTGCCGTCCCAACGGAAACTAAGAATCTTAAAAATTACATTGTCCCCCGCACAAAATATCTTCAATTGGTTTAATTATTCGGTTTCTTTCGAACTGTAGCTATAGTTAAATATTATGTGTAATGATAAGAAAATCATCTATTGCAAAAGCATGAAGACGTTCTTGAACGATCCAGGTTAATTGAACGTATATGCATTTTGATTTTATGCACTTTGCGAAATTAGTTTCTCTTTGTTTGGTGACAAAACAATCTAAAATCTGAGTAATTTTTGCAAAGACAATCAACAAATTCTTATACAAGTTTTAATAAAATACAACGTTTAATCTTCAACGCCAGTTTTTATTAAAGACAAATAATACATAGCACTCTTCAAAGCTACAAACGCAGACGGTATCTCATTATTATTTTACAATAAAAAAAGTATAACAAAACACATTATAACGTTTTTGCACTGGACTCACAGTATATGTTATACATAATCGTTATTTTTTCATCCCTACATTAGATATTACAAGTGAAAATCCATATTGATGAACTTCGAGAGCAGAATCAAGTTAGTTACTAATAATTTCGGGAAACACAAGAAAGCAGCTAACTGTTAACTCGAATTAAAGGCGCGAATAAAAAAAACAATTTTATGAAAAATCGGCTTTCTTGAAATATTTCTAAGAGGGAAATATAAAAAACAGATGTTTTTTCAAGAAAAGCCAGACATATACGAAGATTCCTCGATTTAAATTTTTTTGTCACGTTCCATTTGAGGAATAAATTTAGACAATTGCAACTATGACTACAATGTAATTACTAGGAAACTTAAAACATAAATCTGTCAAGCGACATTCAAAAAGTATCCAATTATTTCGTAGTCCTTGAACTTGATCCTTGTATGACCCCAATTTAGTCAACGCACAGTCCAAAGACAACGATTTCTGCTTCATGTATCTCATTTGTAAGTTATAACTCCGTTTAAAGCTTACTGAATGAATGTTGTCTGCTCCAACTAATATTACCCGAGCATGTTGTTTATAATAAGCTTTTCTTTATGAACTGAAACGAATTAAAAACGCCGAACTATTGCTTGTATGAGTCGTAATCGGCTTTTGAGTAAGATGTTCATAAAAACAGTCTTAAGCATTCGCAAAGAATGACTTCATATGAAAGTTACGTCTTAAAAATATGTACAAAATACCCAAACAAAGAACAAAAAATCCATAGTGATTCATCCCATTGGTTTATACTTTTAAAAAGAAAGATTTATTTTCTTCGGTTAAAGAGAGATTTTTTCTCCTTCTTTTCTTGCTCCTTCTTCAACTCCTCTTCTTCTACAAAATAGATACAATAAGTAAATTAAACGTTTTTAACAAAGTTTAAAAATAAAAATATCCTACCTTCCTTTTCGGCAGCGTCGAAGAGGTCCCTCAAACTCTGTTTCTCCCTGGCTTTTTCGTAATGGGATACGCACGGCATAGCAATGGGACGCGCAGGGGAAACAGAGATTGAGGAAGCCTCAACGACACCGACCGCCGGAACAGAAGAGACGGAGGAAACCACAGGGACAGAGGAAACAGCAAGAGACACCTTCTCCGGAAGAGGACAACAGGAAAGCCGACGACGACGAGAGGTTGGTGGTGAGGGAGGAGGCATATTTCTTTTGACTCCAGAGATTACATTCTCCGAAGGAGAAAGACGAGCACCAGAAAACGAAACGGCAGCAGGAGAGATCGCAACAACAGCGCGAGCAGAACGACCAGCACCAGAACGACGACGCAAAGAAAACGGACGAGGGATAGCCACAGGCCGCGGTACAACTGTGGCTGTAGTGACAGCAACAGGGCCAGGCACAACAACAGGACAAACAATCTCAGCTACAGTATTGGCCGAAGGCTCAGACACAGCAGCCGGAACAAGCGAAGTCTCCACAAAAGGCGCAGAGAGCTCCGCGGCAACAACAGGAGACGACCCAGCAACACCGGAGACAAAGGAAGAGGACGCCGAACGTCCCATTACCTCCACAGAGGTCGAATATGTCAAAGACTCCCAAGAGGAAGCTACAGGAGCAGACACAGGAGAGGACACCATGTCGGCAACCGAAGACGAAGCCCCGGAGCAAGAAACAACCGAGCACGGCACACCAAGAGGCAAAGAAGAAGCAACGGAAGCAGCAAGCAAAGGCTCCGAGCGAACACAGGTCACGTTCTCAGCCAGCCATGCTCGACTGATCACTAAGCCGACATAGGCAAAGCCAGGAACGGAAGGGTCGTATTGGGGAAGGGGAGGCAAAGAAGGCACCAGACCACAATCGACAGAAGGCAAGCCAAGAGCAGCAGCACAGTCCATAAAGTAACACTTACGTTTACCTTTTATAATTGTGGGAGAGGGAGAAGCAAACGAAAATGTAAGGCGTGGAACCTCACGGACAGGCGAGGAGACAGGCGAGGCAACACAAGCAGGAGCGGAAGCAGAAGCACCAACAGAAGAACGTAAAGAAACAGCAGGCAAGGGCGAAACAGCGAATCGATCCCTCATGCTGACGGGGTAAAAACCCTCACCGGTGCAGAAGTACAATTCGCCAATTGCCATTGGCGAAGTACGATGTCTTGGTCGAAGACCAGTCACCACACGCCAAAACGAACTAAGCAAACAAACAAATTTTTTCAAAGCGAAAAAAAAAACCACGTCTGCCCAAAAACCAAGGGAATGCCGAACAGAGAAAGGCGAGATGTGTTAATTCACAAATGAAGCTATTGAATGTCAAAGTTAAAATCAGGTTTATACGAAACATGGTAAATGTATGTCTTGTACTTACTCGTCGAAGAAAAGGTGGACTAGCATTTTTTGAGACTGATATAGGGAAGAAAAGGAAAAGAAAAGAAATATAACACGCCCTTCTTCTTAAAAATTTTTTTTTCTAAGCCACTAAAATTATGACTTGATATATTTTGCTGGCAAAAAGATTATGACCTAAGTCACAAAAATCCTTAATCCGTCAATTAATTAAATCAGAGAGAGACGACTACCAGTAAATCACAGTTGCTCGCATTCAACTGATTCGCCACAACCGTCAACATTATGGGTTGCTATTTTTATTATTATTTAGGAAAACAAATTGATCTCGGTAACTAGAAAGGCAATTAACTTCGTTGGCTGCTTTTGTAAGACTGAATCTAGAAAGTGATTTTACAAAGAAATATATTCGAAAAGAAAAACTATGTCGATGGCAGGAATGTGTCCTTAATTCTTAGGGATCAAATTAAACCAATTTTATTAGATTTTTATGGTCTCGTATTTTTGCAATGTCGAATTGAATATTGCTTTTCTTATTCTGAAATATTTAAATGATTATTTAAACATGTCTCATCCGATTTGAAAAGATAATTATAACACGTCTCAGAATCTTCTTGTAAAAAGGATATTCGTTATCCGAATTAAAAGGAGCAGTATTATCAATTTAAGTCGAGATAGCTGAAAATTATTTTCAGACAACCTCATCAAATAATTCAGACTAAAAAAAATTATTTTCAGACAAGTGTAAATAATTATTCAGATTATTTAATAGAAAAATTGCAGACAGGCATCATTATCTTCTTAATGTCAAAGTATCGTTTAAAAAAAATAGTCAAAATGCAAGTAGAAGATTACAACACAGCAAACACGTTTGTAATGAGAAAATCTTATTTCGATGAAATCTTCGATGGGATGGAAGTGAATGAGGACCATCCAACAATGTTTGGTAAATTAGTTTTGTTGGCCGACGATTGGACTGTACCTCAGCAATTGTTGGTATATGATGAGATGGAACAGGAAAGTGGATCGAAAGAAGTTGAGAATGATGCGGAAAACAGTCAAATCAACCTAAGCTCACATTAAACAATAGATTATAAGGCCTATTGGCCCGTTATTATTAGACCTTTTTTTTTCAGCTTATGATAAACATCCCAAAACCCGTTTTATCCCACGCTCTACAGCCTCTAAAATACTAAAACAATGAAATAAAAGTGATAAAACAGTGACTCCTATCGGCGGTTTAAGAAAGCCTTCTAAAATAGGCGGGCAAAGCGAGCAAAGAAATATGAGATTATGGCACAGCTAAAGTATCTCACCGAGTTACAGTAGTGCACCAAACCCTTGTATTACCATGAACATATTAAGATAGTAACTGTGTTGTTTTAGAAGGCTTTAGCATTTCCCAAATTGAATTAAGAAAGAATATGGTGAAAAAGATACGACTTTCATTAAATAACTGACATGTCAATACGATGGAAATCGATGAGAACAGAACATTGGATTTTCGATTTAACGTAATAAACGCTTGGAAAGCAGCTGTGGTTGACTTCCAGACTAGCTGCGTGTATATGGATGAGGCCAGTTTGAGCGCTCGCCAGATCAGAAGTAAAGCCTGATCCGTCCAAAGAACACCTGCCGTCGTTTGTGCTCCAACTCAAAAGGGTGATTACTTGAGCTTTATTGGGTGTATATCGTTTTTTGGAATCATCAATTTTTCCAAGATAGAGCCTTGGTAGCCAGCTTATGTTGCTAAGATTGAGAAAGAGTTTCGTTTACCAGCCAGCAATAAAAAAAGGATAAAACCGATGAAACAAAAAGGGAAATCCCAAAAAGGTGTACGACTGCGTAGCATGTTGTAACACTTGTTAGAAATTTCATGGATGTCTTAGACAGACCCAACAAAGTTGGATTTTATATCGTTATGAGTAATTTTAGAATTCATTATTCCCACTTCGTTGTTGATTAGTGTTCGAACTTTTCGAACTTGCACCGATCTTGCGCCAGTTCGAACGAAGCTCGAACCGAGTTTTTGTACTCGAGCTTAAGCCACTTTTTTGGGTTCGAGCGAGCTTCAACCAATGCTCGCTCAAAGCTCGCTCGGCTAAAATGTCGATAGTAGTCACTTTAAAGTTAAGGTTCTTGAAAGACTACAGATGGCATTTCCCCTTGATTTTAATCTTTTCTCCCGTTTAACATTTTTTTTTATTTATGCTCTAATAATTCCAATTAAAATGCTTTGGCCTTTATTTAATTGTACAACCAACAAACACATTTACCATAGAAATGAAACAGTGTTGCACACTATACCCAACTGAGCCAATTTTTTTTTAGCAACCATAGTAACATGACGTAGCAGAATTAATAAAAACATTCATGTTCACAAATCCAAATGTATTATAATTATAGATGCAGTAATAATTTGATTTAATTATCCGAATTTGGTGTTAAGGCTGGTGAAAAACAAAAGTTTTCTTTTTCTTTTTCCAACTTCTATTTCAATACATAACAATTTTATTATCATAATTTTCTGTAATTAACATCACTTTGACGTGCACCTTGTGTAATAAAAAGGGCGAGCGAGTTCGAGCTATCGCATTCGCAACCGAGCCGAGCTTAATAAACTTCGAGCGAGCTCGAGCTGCAAAAAAACGCATCCGAGCGAACTTCGACTGGAACACGATCGAAGCTCGCTCGAGAGTTTCGATCTTCATTCCGAACACTACTGTTGATCCAATCGAAAGTAGAGGCTATAAGCGTTTATTTATGCCACCATATTTTCCATTTTGGAATCCTATTGAAGAATGCTAATCCAAGATCAAGAAGCACATCAGAAGAGACTCGCTTTCCACTTTGAGCACTTTAACCCAAAAATCAAGGCAGCCTGTGAGACTATTACCAGGGACGATTGTAATGGTTGCATACAAAACTCTGAAACGTACTGGGATAAATACCTTGAGAAAGAATCAAAACTAGTTTAATTTTTTACTTGTCTGAAGTTTCGTTAGCATATTTCTGACAATAATTTCCCTTTGTCTGATTAATTTTTTACGCTTCTCGAAAAATATTCGTTTTTGTCTGAAGTTTTTTGAGCTTGACTGAAAATAATTTTAAGTTGTCTGAATTTTAGGTGATAATACTGTACATGGTAATACCGTGGAATTGAATAGGTCACTGTTAATTTAATTTTAGGATTTTGTTTATGGGTCGAAAAATAAGACCATTTTTTATATCTGTTTGATGATAAAACCCACGATGCGATCTATACACGTAACTATAAATACCCTCTAAAAGCATCCCCAGCGGTTTGCTAAATGTATTTGTAAATTTATTATATTTTGTTATCGAGATATTTATCTTTTTGAAATTTCCACAGTCGTTTGTTAAAAAAATAATAAATTTCGGTAATTTTTTTCCCTTTTTTTCACTTTTTCATTTTCATTCACACAATGTTAGCAATGTCGACTTTCGAAAGACTATTTGGCAATGACCCGACATAGGATTATGAAATGCATCTTACTGCTATGATAGATTTTCTAAGGTTTACGAAAAAAGTCAAAAATCAAAAGCCTCCTGTTATCAAAAAACGTCGAGTTGTCAAGAGAGGACGTCAGCAGGACTTGAAACGCTCCTAAAGGATTACTTTTCGAAACCTTCAAGATATTCCGACGCTACTTTTTGAAGAAGATACAGAATGAGTGAATGTCTCTTCTTGCGAATCACGGAATCAGTGACGGCTCATGATAGCTACTTTGGTCAAAAGTACACTATTTTCATAAATTATTTGCACACTCTAGGAAAAAAATTGATTACTTTTTTTTTCGATTTCCGCACTCTTTTTTATTTATTTTTTGCTCACTTTTTGAAAACAAAATTGCTCACTCCCAGGAATATTTTTTGCACAGTGCGTGCGAATTATTTTAAAGGGGATTTTTATTTAAGCAAGTTTCGAACTTGGACTCAGAAAACCGGCAAAAGCCTTTCAAGTCGCTTATCAAGACATTTTGGCATGCTTCAGTGATTCTGGATCTCAAAGTTTCGGCCTCCAACAGTTTTTCACGTTTCAATTTACTCTTAACAACAGACCAAAACTGCTCAATAGCGTTTAGCTCAGGGGAATAAGGTGGTAGATACACACACCCATACCCACGACTTGCGATAAACTTTCAAATATTATCGGATGTATGTATGGGCGCATTATCCATAATAATGTAGTGCCCTTTGAATTCCTCATGACGATCCATCACATCGATAGTGCTGGCAATAAAATTGAAGTAATGTCCCGTAACAGTACCAATACTTTTCTGTATTTTACTACCACCAACCGTCTTTCGTTTCTTAGAAGCTGCTGAATAGGGTACCCTTATCTTGACATTGACAATGCCATACGGGGATATAGCACCCAAAATTGTCGTTGTCTTCGATCGTGTCAGTGGTTGGATAACGTCAGCTCGAGTGTCTTTTTTGGACCAACCCATTGTTCGCTTCAAATGGATGTGAAAGGCGGATTCGTCGATGAAAACACAATACCTATTGTAATCCATGTCGGTTTGAATCCATCTTGTAACCAAGTCAAATCTTTTCCTATTGCTTACGGGCGAGTTTCTTTCTTTTGATTGAAAGTGTGCTTTTTTAAATGACAAGGCACACTTCTCTGTCATGAAGATGTAAACAGTTGTCTTGGTTACTTTCAATTCACTGAACTGGCTGGTAAGACTTTCTATTGCCTGATCCAAAGTTGCAGAAGGTTGATCGATAAACGTTTCTTCTAAATGCTTTTTATGCTCTTCATTCAATAGAGCAGGTTTTACCAACATTCTTTTCGGTTTTTTTGGTCTCCAATCCATCCCGCGTTTCAACAATCAAATCATGGTCTTTTTGAACCAGTCGGAGGCGGTTTTACGGGCTATACCTAACTGCTTTCCTGCTTTACCTGCAGTTAGGCCTTCTTCATAAACAAGGTAGAAAAATGACCTTTGACATCGTCTCCATGTTTCTTGTAATAAGAAACTGGTCCTGATGTAGCAGTAGAAACCATCTTATTGGTTTTAATTGAGGCCTCGGGCTTTTCAGGTGGTTCAAATTCCATATAGCTATTGAAGTCAACAGTGTCAGCGAGTGGGTAACCGTCCACGTCTACTTCCATTTGAACCGGTTCATTTCCATGCTCATCTACAGCTTCCCATGTCCATCTTCCCGAAAAGTACGAATGTTCATTGTTTATATTTATTTTCGAAATTTGTGCGAAATGTAAAAGTTAAAGTGAGCAATTTGTTTTTCAATACTTCACCAAAAAAATAAATAAAAAAGTGTGCGGAAATTGAAAAAAAAGTGCGCAAATTTTTTCCTAGAGTGTGCAAATAATTTATGAAAATAGTGTATGATGAGGACAACGTCTTAGGCTTTACGCCACTCCAGAAAGTAATAGCAGCCATTGGTCAACTGGCTTATGGAGTAGGATTGGATGAAATTGACGGCACGCTTTGTATAGTCAAATCAACAACCCGAAAATCCTTAAAAAGATTCGCAAATGCTGTTGTGACTGTGTAGAAGAAGCAGTATATAAGGACTCCTAGGAAAGAAGATGTTAATCATTTGTTGGCGATCAATGAATAGCGAGGCTTCCCGGGTGTGCTTGAATCCATTGATTGCATGCATTGGCAATGGAAGAACTGCCTAACTGCTGATCATGGTCAGTTCGCTGGTAAAAGTGGTCGACCAATCTTTATGTTGGAGGCTGTAGGTTCTCAGGACCTTTGGATCTGGCATTCCTTTTTAATCTTCTTGGTGCCCTCAACGACATCAATATCCTCCACCGGTTCTTAATTTTTGCAAGCCTGGCCAAAGATGATGTGGCTGATGTCAAGTTCACGGTCAACCACAATACCTGTGATAACGGTTACTATGGGGCAGATGGCATAGAACCAAGATATTCTCCTCTTGTCAAAACCCTGCCAAACCTACAGTCGCAAAAGAAAAAGGTAATCCATGGAAACTTTGATTAGTATATGTACTTTCATTTAACGTGTTATATGGTAGAACTTTGCAAACGCACAAGACGCGGTTAGAAAGGATGTAGAACGGGCTTTCGGTGTCTTACAGTCACGTTTTGCCATGTTCAAAATACCCTCTCGCCTCTTCAAGGAAGAGGTTGTATATGCAATCGTGGAAGCATGGATTATTTCGCATAATATGATTGCGGAGGATGAACGTGGATTGGATCTTCGTCTTTCTTACAAACCCCACTTTTCTCCTCCTCCATCGTCTCGTCAAAAATTGTCATTCGGTGAGCTCGTTGCCAAGTTTTTATAGAATCAGAGATGCTGATCCACACGATTAGCTGCAATTCGATATTATTGAACATTTATGGCAAAGACGGAACGACATGTAGACCCTTTAAATATACAAAACCCCCAATAAAATATTCTTTTTTAAAAAACGAAAACCAATTTTTATTTTTAATCATTTTCAACCAAAATCAATTCTTTATCTTCAACCAAAACTGGTTCCTCATCATCAATCAACATTGGTCCATCTTCATAGACCAGAGAGTTTCGACCATCATCAATGGTTACGATGATGGATAATTGACGGGACTAGGTCTTCGGCGAATCAACCGCCTTTAGACCTTCCGGGATTCTCAACTGCTTTTACTGCACTTAATCCCTGTAAGTTCCGAATAAAATGTTTGACAGATCCATCATCAACTAACTCTGGTCACGGAAAAACGTTTTCCCTTCTTCCGCAAAGTCGATCATCCTTTTGGTGACCTCAAGTAACTCCTTTAACATGTTGCAGATCTCATAACTCTGCTCAGCACTGTTATTCATCATGGCCGTAGGCCTCTTGCGTTCCACAGGACGAGCCTGTATCTCGGTATCGTCCTCGACCAAAACACCCATGGGAACTCTCTTTGCCTTCGCCTAGATAGTGTATTAGATGGCCTCGGCACGACTCTTCCACTCTTCACTCGTTCGTAACACCTTCCAGCAATTCAAGAAGTTAGACCGCTTCTTATCCTTCTTCTCGGACGCCTTATACATCGCAGTGTCTCTAAAAGCCATTTGTTTCAAAAATGTCATGTCAGTCTTTACATATGTCAAATAGTTTTCGGGTGTATTATATACCCTGTCGGAGGGATCAGATTTACTAGGGGCAGGGCCTCTAATTCAAGTATCAAAAAAACCCACAAAACCTGTCGATAGCAGATGCAATCATCGTGAATCTGTTTTGTTGAGAGTTTTCTGCTCTCTCAGTAACAGGAAGTTTGTAGATTTTGACGAAGTTAATCTCAAATTCTTTTTCGACAGCCTTCAAAAGTCCGGGTTCTTCTGGTTGTTGCCCTTATTCGGGTTGGTTGAGACTTCAACCCAAGATTTCAACCACTGGGTCTTTTCGTCGAAGGTCCAGTTATTGCCACGGGCGCGCTTATTACGATTGGACTGTTCCTTTTGTTTTTGCTTTTGTATTTGTTGTTCCTGCTCATTCGGCGTTGTTATTTTAAAAATCTATCGGGAAAGGAGCAAAAAAATTAAAAAAAGTCATATTTAGTTGTTTTCTAGAAAAAAATTGGTCGTTTACAAATTGAACTTTTTTTTTAATTAACGGATGTAGTGTTATTTTATTAAAAAAAGATAAATTTAACAAATTTAGAAAATTTAGGAAACCGCTGGGAATGCTCTAATGAAATAATGTTTGTCTGTCTATCAGTATTTTTTTATAGCAATCGTTTCCATGATTACCATCTCTTAATATTGGATATCTATTTTTTAAAGATTTAATACATCTGCGATACACCACGTTTTTTGTAAACTGCATTTTGAGTAGTGCATTGTCCATCACAGGAACGACATGGTAATAGATCGCACACATATTCTATGCATAGTTTTCTCTATTCATTTTTTTGGGTCCTGTTTGCATGCATCCAGAAAAAAATCAATGTTTTAGATTACATGTGATTGCGTCTTCAAGCCTTGTTACTCCAGCATGTTCTACGACATACAGAATCTTTCTTACTCGACGATTTCTGCTACTGTCCTCCGATATCAGTCCAATACGCATTAAGTTTTTTTTTGTACCCGTAATCGAATTAAAGCAAAAAAAGACTTAATATCCACATATCGTCATTTCTCAGCCTAAGACAGCAATTTTCGTTGACCTTTTCACGGTTACTTTGGGACAACACGTGTGACTTAGATTGGCTTAGGTGATTTTAATATTCTGTTTATTCTTGCTGTTTTTATAGTTTTGAACATCGGGATTTCCAATGCTCATTTAGGACCTTTTGTAACTAAAGGAAGACAACGATACTTCAAGTATTCATTCGGTTTCGAACGCTCGTCAAACATAAAGAAGGAAAAGAGCCACAAATGTATTTGATTCAAAAATTATAAAAACTTCATTTTTTAACGGTACATTTAACCAAATATCACTTATTTTAACATACGTTTAATGAAAAACCTCCGAATTATTTAAATTTGGTAAATACGTTGGAGATACTACGAAGAAAATTCATTTTGACTAGTTTTTATTTAAAAAGAAATTAATCTCGAGCTCGAATTCTCTTACGATCACGATTATTTTCTTCTTCACAAGGAGAAGAAGGGCGACGAGGAGAAGAAACAAGACGAGGGGAGGAAGGACCAGGAGACGCAACAGAAGTCGGACGAGGGGAAGGAGAGGAGGGAGGTGTCAATTCAACCCCAAACAAAGCAAATGAACCAAAAGACAAGCCGGGGGACCCAGGAGCCGAGGAACAGACGGGAGAAGCAAAAGCAGAAGCCAACACAGGAGAAGCGGGAAAAGAATCCCAACCGAGAGAAGCAGGAACGGAAGGCGCCACTGGAGAAGGGGGAAAGGAAGGCCAAGCAAGAGAAGCGCAAGCGGGAGACAAGACCGGAGAAGAACGAACGGAAGAACAGCCGGACGAAACAGGAACAGAAGTCAAAGAAGGCAAAGGTGGAGAACCACCAGAAACACCAGAGCCAACTGATGCAACAGGAGCAACAGAAAAAGAAGCGTTATCCTCGAGGGAGGAAGAAACCGCAGGAATGGCGTTATCCCCGAGAGGGAAAGAAACCGCCGAGGATGCGTTATCCCCAATTGGGGAAGAAACCTCAAGAGGAGAAACGGACAAACAGGGAGCAACGGCAGAGCGACATACATCCCCACAGGCAACAGACGAAGAAATACAAGAAAGAGAAGCAGAATTATTTACAAGCCATGCTTGTGTCAAAGCTTCACATCCGAAAGCAAAGGAGGGAACGCGAGAACAGACGGGAAGGACAGACGGAAAAGCAGGCAAAGAACCATCACTAAGACATGGCATGCCGACCACGCAAGCACAATCCAAAGAGTAACATATTTTTTCCTTCTTTGTCACAGTTGCCACAGAAGGAACAGAAGAAAAGGGTCGACTGACGGAATCCTCGGGGGGAGGAGCAACAACAGGAGAAACAACAGGCAAAGGAGTGGTCTGAGCAAAAAGCTCAGGGTTGTTTTTGAAGGTGGTGAGAGGTATGATACCTCTACCGAAACAGACGTAAACATCACCGATTGGCTCGGGTGCCACGCGAACCTGTTTTCTGTCACCAATGACAGCAAGCAAAGAGTAACCAAAGAACCAAATCATTTTTTCCCAAAGAAAAAAGAAACAAAATTTGGTCCAAAACCAGGGAAAAGCCGAAAAAAGAAACGCCGAATGTGTTAATTCACACAACAATCTATTAAATGTCAACATTAGAATCGTGTTTATAGCATTAATGTTTACTGATTTCGATTTACTTACTCGTCAAGAAGAATATACGAGAGCATTTTTCCAAGAATCGTTAATGGGAGAAAGAGAAAAAAAAACGACCCGCCGCTTTTTGAAAAAATAAAAATGAAAATTGCTGCGCAACAAAAAATGATGATGTCATTAATTTTAGTCCTAAAAATCGTATTCGGAATCTAAATTATTTTATTTCAGCAAAATCATAAATTATTTTTTTAATATTGACGTACAAAAAATTCGGCTATCGACTTTCCATTTACGATCTGGAATGCACCAATCTCTTAAAATAGACAGAAGAATGACAGACAGAAAGATGACCTAAAAGTTTTTAAAAACTAAAAAAAGGTATCGAAAAGCGGTCATATATTTTATATAAAGTCCGTTCATCAGATTGTCGAACTTTTTCGAACTTCAGTTGGTAATTGTTTGAAAATGACTAAACCAGGTCAATTGCTTTGGTCAGCTTTTATATACTATCAAACAAGTATTAGTTTTACTTGCGTTTCCTTAAGAAGACTGTAGCAAAAATACTATGGACGAAAAGGTCAAGAATTACCTTTTATTGTCCAAAAAAACATGCGTTCTTTTAAAGAAATTGACTGATCTTCCAATGTCTGAAAAGGAATGACATTAAATTTGAAATGGCCACTTCAAAAAATGTGTTAATGGAACACGTTTTGCCTATGCATGAGCGAACTCATCAACATAAGGCTTATACCATTGAAAATTTAGGCGATATTTTTTGTCCGAAGTAGAAAAGTTGGAAATTCAAACAGACTGCTATTGTCGCAAACTTAAATTATCACACGGCACTCGAATGAAAAAAGCGAATGAGGATGCCCTGGAAAGAAATATACTTAGAAACCAAAAAAAATCTTGGCGCCATTATCATAATTTGCCTACTAGGTGAAGGTCATAAATTTAATTTGGTACGGCTGGTTTATGAGCACGCTTAAATAACAATCTAGGTTGCTATGGATGGTTTGACAACGAACTTTGAGTGTCTAGAATTGAAGAAAGCTAGAGTTTCCGAGCTCATGCGTGAAAAATGCGTCATAAGAATTTAAAATAAAATTGAAGTCGGTTGTTAAATGTTGACTAAGTGACTGGCGAGAAAGTTGTTAGAGGGAGTTATATATAGAGAATTCCGTTCGCTAGAACTGTTTGGCAGACCTTTTGATTGAAAATAAAGATAATGTTTATTGTATGATAATTGATTGATATTTATAAGTTTTTAATATGTTGCCGCAGTACTGCGGTTGTACTGCGGTTGTACTGCGGTCAAGTACTAGTGTTGGATAATATACTGCAATTAAAAGGTATAACAACGATGAGTCAGATGACTTGACTGGTTTTACAACATCCGGGCGGTTAATAGGAAAGAACAAGCTTCTTTTCTTGGAGGAGTTTCTTCATTCGACTTGCATGTATATTAGGCCATTTCTTGTTAGTTTCAAGTTCAAGTACATCGAAACGGTCAGGAGACAAAACCTTTGTAATCTGGAATAGACCACGGAAAAATCGAACAAGTTTGGCAGACAGTTTACCAGCAGCACTCGATTGGACGGGAAAGTCAATTAGCACCAGACTACCAATTAGGAAATCAGGAGTGGCTCATTGGTTGTTTAAGGCAACAGCATCGTAATCTTGAGATTTCTGGTTTGCAATTAAACTAAGGCTAGAGCGCGACCAAGGAACTGCTTGATAAGTTGTTGATATTCTTGAGCCGGGATTAGCTTGGCGCCAAAATCAGGACTAGCCAATGTTCTTGCTTCACGGCCGTGTACAAGTGAGATAGGCGGAAATTTAGTCCAGTCATGTATACTTGATTTATATGTTAGTGGAAATTCGTTCAAGTGTTCATCCCAAGTGATTTGTTGGTAGTCGAGATCCATAAATGATACGATTAGATTTCGGAGGGTGGCCAAAAATCGTTCGACCAGACCGTTAGACTTAGCATGGTATGCAGGGGAGAATTTCTGTTTTATTGACAAGTGTAGACAGAGAATATTGATGAGAGTACTGGAGTACCGTTGACCGTTGTCGCTGAAGATCTGTCGAAATACACCATGCTCAAATATGTTCTTACTGAGGGATTTGAAGACTTGGATATCAGTGTTTTCAGGAACATTGGTAATGATCACATATCTTGAGAACATATGTACATTAAACCACAGTAATGTACTTATTTACAGATTTTGAAGCAGTTAGTGGACCAAAGGAATGAATAGCAATAGTATCAAATGGATGATCAGATGGATTCAAATGGATTTTGGAAGTAGAACCTGGAGTGGTATGTGAACGTTTGACGTTTTGACATACTCCGCTTGTGTTAACCTTCGTTTGAACCTATTCTTTCTGTTTAGGAAAGTAATATAATCGACCGAATCGTTGCAGAGGTCTTCCTATTCCTAGTTGACTAGTTGTTGGATTCGAGTGAAATAACTCAAATGTATCTTGCCATAGTGATTGCGGTAGAACTGACCGGGTGTTATAGAAGGAGGACACCGGACTCGTTGGAATAATGGGGAGGGAGAGGCTGAGTGGAACGAATCTCTTGACAAAAACGGTCCGCGAGTTGAGCAGCGACTAATTCGGTGGTAGATAGATTGCAGACAATTTCAAGAGAGCCATCAGCAATGGGTGCGACCGGTTAAGGACTCAAAGCATCGGGACCTGCATTCTTGTAGCCAGGGTGGTAGATGATCCAAAAATCGTTTTGTTGTAGGCTAAGAGACCATTGACCTAATCCATCACGTAATTCCGTGATTTTGTTCTGCAAGGATTGAAGGGCTTGATGATCAGTTAACACAGTAAAACGTGTGGCGGTGAGATAATGAGCGAAATTCTTTATTCCAAAAACAATAGCCAAAGCTTCCACTTCTGAGACGACATAGTTTTTTTGGCAGGAGAGAGAGAGCGGGAAGAGGAATCCACAGTTTACGCGCGAATGTTACTAGGATTACGTTGACACAAGATGACTCCGCTACCAGCTGTACATGCATCATCCAAATGGAGTTCCAAAGGAGAAAAAAATCGGGAAACCGAAGAATAGGCGCAGAGATTAGCTTTTGTTTAAGAATATCAAAGCCATGTTGGTGTATAAAAGACCAGATCCAAGGGATGTCCTTCTTGAGGAGAGTGTTAAGGGGAGCAGATATCACCGAGAATTTTGCAATTAAACATCGATAGTAGCCAGCAAGACCGAGGAATGATCGCAGAGTTTCGACATTTGCGGTGATGGGGAACTCAGAGACTGGACAAATTTTTACAGGATCAATGTGTGGGACCGGCAGGGGAAAGCAGGTACCCTAAGAAGGCAATCGTATTGCTAGCGAACTTGCAATTCTTCAGATTGACCGATAGTTGAGCGTTACGAAGTCGATCGAACACAGCACGGAGATCTTGAATGTGTTGTTCAAAGGTCGTAGAGAACACCACGATGTCGTCGAGGTACAACAAGCAGAGTTTCCATTTCGATCCAGCTAAGACAGAATTCATCAACCGTTGCATAGTAGCGGGAGCGTTACCTAATCCAAAGGGCATACGAACAAATCCATACAAGCCATTCCGACAGATGAAGGTAGACTTGGGGATGCTTTCCTTATCAAGCTCAGTTTGCCCAAAGCTGGATGTGAGATCAAGGGTGGAAAACACACGGGCGTTGCCAAGACTATGGACGGTATCGTCGATTCGAGGTAACGGATAGACATCACGCGTGATGATGTTGCTGATACGTCTGTAATCAACACATAAACGAGGTATATGATTCTGTTTCTTGACTAACACGACACCGGATGCCCAAGGAGAGTTGCTTTCTCGAATGAGTCCTTGCTCGAGCATTTCTTCCAATAGACCTGTGATGGTGTCTTTTTCGGCCGCTGAGACTCGGTGGGGTGATTGTGATCAAGATTGATGGTCACCAGTATTGATGTGGTGTTGAACCAATGGAGTACCAGAAGAAGCCTTTGTCGCAAACCAATCAGAGTGTTCATTCAACAGATCTTTCAGAGTATCAGTTTCCGCTAATGTTGGAATGAAGATCGAAACTCTCGAGCGAGCTTCGATGGTGTTCCAGTCGAAGCTCGCTCGAAGTTTCTTAAGCTCCGCTCGGCTTCAAACACAATAGCCTGAACTCGCTCGCGCTTTTTATTACACAAAGTGCTCGTTAAAGTGATGTTCATTACAGAAAGTTATGATAATAAAATTGTGATTTATTGAAATAAAAGTTGGAAAAAGAAAAAAAAACCTTTTGTTTTCATCAGCCTTAACACCAAATTCGGATACTTAAATCAACTATTACTGCAACTATAAATATAATACAGTTGCATTTATGAACATGAAAGTTTAAATGAATTCTGCTAGGTCATGTTACTATGGTTGCTGTAAAATTTGACTTACACTATGGCGGAAAATTTGTTGACGATCCCAACAAATTTGTTGGCAAGATCAACAAGTGCTACTGCCAAATAGTGTTTTGAGAAATAGCTGGCATCGATTTGTTTACGAACAAGTTTGTTGACAAAATCAACAAGTCTTTTTGATTATTTCAACAAACTTGTTGGATGTAACTTTGTTGCTTTTGCAAACAAATTTGTTGATTTCAAACAAGTCTTGTTGAACTATTTAACAACTTTGTTGATTTTACAAACAAGTCTTGTTGAAACTTTTAACAACTTTGTTTGATTTATAAACAATACTTGTTGTGAATCCAACAATTTTGTTGGTGTTTTGAACCAATGTTGTTTCGCTTTTTCATATTTTCATTCGTAAAACGGTATAAAACAACCAATGGTTTTTGATTTCATTATCATTAGTCATCATTTTACATAAAAAACAAGATAAATTATTAAACAGATTTTATTATCGTATATACAATGGCTATGGAGAAGCAGAAATATCTTTTATGATAATAAGGAAAAGAGTCTTTTTCGGCAATCGTTCTTAAAGACGGTATAACCATAAATAGGGCACTGATACACATTTAACAAAGTTTACAGTCTTTTGCACCCGACATCGAACGAAACATAAAACCAAGAAAGAGTGCTTCGTATGAATGTAGTGATCCTCTAAAAAACAAAATTAGAAACAAAAAGAGCGATTTAGAGTAATCTCAACCTTACCTTGACCGTACATCATAAAACAGGCGTACCGTTAGTCCTAAAAAATGATACACAGAAATGTGAGCGATTATTCAAAAGATTTATAAGTCCAAAAGACATACCATAACATGTTTAAATAAAGAGTGTTCTAATTTAGAAAAATAATTGAGGTGGTTCACTTTAGTCTTTTGATTTAGGAAGTATATGAGAAAACTTACAGCTTTATCTAAAGTACGACATCCTTTTTTAAAAGAGATAAAGGAGTATAGTAGCAGCCTACATAAAGAGCAAAACCTACTCCTAGACTACCTGAATGAGAAGCGTTGTTAGTTATGTAGACAACAAAAACGCACAACAGAACGCTTCAAATTAGAAGTTGAGTTCCTTACATATAAGCAAAGAGCGTTAGAAACACGTTGGGGTTATTAAAAGAATGTCCTCTTGAAGCTAAAAACAAAACCAGCATCGTTAATAGACACACATATTACATTGAGGAATAAATTTACCATATATTCTTAGTGTTTTTTTTAAGTGAGTTTAAGAAGAAAGAAAGGAGGAAAATGTAAAACATAAATATTGGGCTTACTCCAGTTTATTTGGTTTAGTAACCTAAAATCCGACAACTTATCTCTGCTTTACAACGGTACTACCGCAGAAAATATTCCGGTCCCCATGAACTTGTCAACACAAGTAATGGTGTAGTAAAGGCGCCGTCGGACCTGGCTTGATAATACTGTGTATATCTCCTCTTTTTCAAAGATCATATCAGCAAGCCCAGAGGAGGCAATAACCATGTTTTGTTTGCTGCATCCCACCTAAAGTCAGATTGGTGGCTTATCGTTATTATTTAGTGTTACAGACGAATTTTTTTTTGAACTTTTATAGCCACTACAACAATTTAACGAGTCTACTTTAATTCGGTTTCAACACCTTCTTTTTTAAGACGACATTTGATGGCGTGAATGATTTTCTTGTCTCAATTGATGTTGCTGAATTACATGGCGTGGTAGAATAGAACAGGCTCATGCCAAAGGTTGTCTTACGTCGCCCTGGTCAATATAAGAATGTTGTTTGTCGCTTCAAAGATATCGTTTGTAACGTTGGCCATGTCCAATACACCATGGCTAAAAATTATTACACAGTTATATAGGCTCACATTATTTGGTAATTGCTATACTCGAAGATAGGGGAATGCGCGTAACCTTTAAGAAATATAGAAATAAAAATAAAAATAAAAATAAAAATAAAAATAAAAATAAAAATAAAAATAAAAATAAAAATAAAAATAAAAATAAAAATAAAAATAAAAATAAAAATAAAAATAAAAATAAAAATAAAAATAAAAATAAAAATAAAAATAAAATAAAAATAAAAATAAAAATAAAAATAAAAATAAAAATAAAAATAAAAATAAAAATAAAAATAAAAATAAAAATAAAAATAAAAATAAAAATAAAAATAACCATGGACAAAATGACGTGAATGAATCTCAAACGTCTGGTTGAGAATAAAAAAATTGTGACAACAGAATCGATAAACAAATCTGCAATCAAAACTTGTTGAATAATTACCCAAAGTTGTTGGCCAGCAACAATCCTTTTTTATAAAAAAAAAGGTCAACAACTTTGTTGACAAAATCAATGACAGTTGTTAATTCTGTCAACACATTTGTTTACAACAAACAACAAATCCGCCATAGTGTTAGTTGGTTTAGCGTGCAACACTGTATGATTTTTTATTCTATATGTGTTTGTTGGTTGTACAATTAAATAAAAGTCTAAAACATTTTAGTTGGAGTTATTAGAGCATATATAAAAAAAATGTTTAACGGAAGAAAAGATTAAAATCATGGGTAAATGCCATCATTAGTCTTTCAAGGACGTTAACTTTAAAGTGACTACTAACAACATTTTAGCTGAGCGAGCTTCGACCGATGCTCCCGCGAACTTCGCTTGAACCCAAAAAAAGTGGCGCAAGTTCGAGTACAAAAACTCGGTTGGAGTTTCGTTCGAACTGGCGCAAGATCGGTGCAAGTTTGAAAAGTTCGAATACTAGCTTCCGCACCAGAGAGGGTATCACCGACAGAAGATAGCAAGTCTAAAGCAGGTTCAGGCGTAGAGCTCACTGGAGGATAGGTAGGCGAATGGATACTAGAACGATTTGGAGAAGAATGTGATATAGGATATAATGTTGGGGACTTAGCTAAATACTCGTAAAAAGCGATATGCTAACCTTTATAAATATGAACATTTAAGGAATCTAAATTAGCATATTTAACCGTGGCCAATCCATCGTTGTTGAACTCAACAATACCTGAGGAGTCAGACTAGAGTTTTCCATAGCAACATTCGTAGCCGTGGATATGAATGCAAGCGTATTAGGGGGACCGTTGATATCAACATAAGTATGATGAAGACCAGCAGGATGCAACGAAGACGAGATGGAGCATACGGAAGCTACATCAGGTGTCATGGCAGCCGTAGAGTCCAAGCTCTTGGGAACACGAACCTCGTTGGAGGCGATATCGATGATAGCTTTGAGGGCCTTGAGGTCAGGATATCCAATAATTAGATCATGAGCAAGTTCAGGAACAACATCGAAAGAAGTTGAGAATGATGCGGCAAACAGTGAAATCAACCTTAGCTCACATCAAACAACAGATTATAAGGCCTATGAGCCCGTTATAATTAGATCTTTTTTTTTCAGCTTATGATAAACATGCCAAAACCTGTTTTATCCCACGCTCTACAGCCTATGAAATATTGAAACAATGAAATAAAAGTGATGGAACCGTGATTCCTATCGGTGGTTTAAGGAAGACTCCTAAAATAGGCGGGCAAAGCTAGCAAAGATTTATAAGATTTTGCCACAGCTAACTAAGTATCTTACCGAGTTAGCGTCCAAAACCGTTGTATTACCATGAGCATAATAAGATAGCAACTGTGTTGTTTTTGAAAGCTTTAGCGTTTCCCAATTGAATCGAGAGAGAATATGTCGGAAAAGTTAAGAATTTCATTAAAAGACTGACATGTCTATACAATGGAAATAGATGTGAACAGAACGTTTGATTTTCGATTTAACGTAATAACCGCTTGGAAAGCAGCTGTGGTTGACTTCAAGACTAGCTGCGTGTTTATGGATGAGGCCGGTTTGAACGCGCACCAGAACAGAAGTAAAGCCTGGTCTATCAAGGGAGCACATGCCGTCAGTTTTGTTCCAACTCAAAAGGGCGATAACTTGAGCATTATTGGGTCTATATCGTTTTTTGGAATCATCAATTTTTCCAAGGTAGAGCCGTTGTAGCTCGCTGATGTAGCTAATATTGAGAAGCAGTTTCCTTTACCTGCCAGAAAAAAAAAAAGGATAAAACCGATGACACAAAAAGGGAAATCCCAAAAAGGTGTACGACTGCGTAGCACGATGTAACATTTGTTAGAAATGTCCTGGATATCCTAGACAGACACAACAAAGTTGGATTTTATATCGTCATGGGTAATTTTAGAATTCATTTTTCCCATTTTGTTGTTTATTTGTGATAGTTGAGAATAGAGTTTAAAAAGAGAAAAATAATAAAGTACTTTCAGACTGCTCATAAGGGGGTATTAAGAGTAAAAGTAGATTCAAAGATAGAGCGGGTTCTATTCTAACTGTCAGTTTGCATATTTATATATGTTAAGAGAAATCGGATTATGAATTTAGTTTGATGGATAAGTTACACAGCACTAAAATAGTGCTTGTAGTTGGATATGATATAATACATAAGAGATTAGTTCGTTTTGTGACGTAATAATATATTGGGTGAAAAATGAGATTTAGCTTTAATATTGTTTTATAGTGTGATTAATAACAACAGTAGGTGGATCACCACATGATCCAATCGAAAGTAGAGGCTATAAGCCTTTATTTATGCTACCATATTTTCCATTTTTGAATCCTATTTAAGAATGCTAATCCAAGATCAAGAAGCAGATCAAATGAAATTCACTTTCCACTTTGAGCACTTTAACCCAAGAGTCAAGGCACTCCGTGAGACTATTACCACAGACGATTGTAACGGTTACATACAACACTCTGAAACGTGCTAGGACAATTACCTTGACAAAGAATCAAAACTAATTTAATCTTTTACTCGCCTGAAGTTTCGTTATCATATTTCTAGAATAATTTCCCTTTGTCGGATTAATTTTTTACGCTTGTCGAAAAATATTCTTTTTTGTCTGAATTTTTTTTTTTAGGCTTGACTGAAAATAATTTTAAGTTGTCTGAATTTTAGGTGATAATACCACAGCGGCGCACCAAATGGTTAAATGTTCCTAAAACATACCAAAAATGCACAATGAATGATTGCTAAAACTCACATTGAATGGTTGTACGTTTTCTCATCCAATGGTGGTTTTTTACCGTTATACGCTGTTTATTTATGCATGTATATGGACCTTTTACCAATCGTACATTGCATTATTATTCGCACAGATGCATCCCTTTTACAAATACACACTTGATATTTAACACTAGTTTGTTAATTGTTCACATGGATATGGTGCTTACATAGGAAACATGGTTTAAAAAGACGTTTAAATTTTGTTTAAAAATGTTTTTTTTTGAGATTTTAAACCAGAAGCAATTTTAAGTATACGATACGTCATCTCTAAAAGCTATAAGGAATTATTCGCGTGTAGATATTTACAGTACTCACATACTAATAACCTGCTAAGGAAGCAAAAGAATTGCCTGACAGACTTACATGTATACAGGTAAAGAGCCATATAGTTCTTAGAAGTAACCTAGAATAAACAGCCTATGATAAAATACGGTCTAAAAAAAAAAAAGAGCCTAAAACTAAAACAAATAGCCTAAAATAAAAAAAAACAGCCTAAAAACAATTAGCCTTATAATTTTTTAAAATACCTAGTTATTGACAATGAATTGCTCAGCATCTATACAACATACAAATCAGAAAAACGTATTAAACTTGATAGGCAACCACAATTACCTTAGATACATCATGTTTTAAACATTTCTTGGTGAATATACCTAAGAATTCTTAATAAGATAAAATGGGTACACTCAGTAGCATTGTAAATTTATTCAAGTTTAGCACCTATAACTTATGTTCTTGTAGTGTATTACATGAATTAAAATCTAAGAATTATTTTATCGAAAGTGAAAAAAAGTGAAAGTGAAAGAAAGAGAGGAACAGGGACAGAAAAAAAAACGGGTTTATGAATCTCGCCTGAATCTCATTATCACATTATTTTAAAGAGCGAATTATTCTTCTCGCCTTCTTTATTGCAATTCCCACAACAGCCACAGGGCGATCTACTCCTATATTTGTAGTGGCACTAAACATTTCTTAGCAGTTTTGGGGGGTAAGAAGCAGAAGTTTCACAGTTGTAATGTTGTAACTTTCGCTTAAAGCTCTGTAGGTGAATAATACAGAAAGTAAGCCCCGATAACAGTAAGCGACATTCTTTAAGCTGTTGGTCTTGTCCAGTACTCGAATTTACTTAATATCTTTAAGGTTGTTTGGCGTCCAGCTTTCTCTCTTCGTGAACTGTAGTCGGTTGCTACCTTTACGTTTTTTTTAATTTTCTGAACAGGGGTAATAAACGATGACTTGTAAATATTCTTGTATTCAAATTGAGGACAAAAAAGGATTTAATTTTTTTTTTTTTTTGGATTGTGTGTTTTTACAGTCAATTGAGTAATTTTACATTTGTATGTGTAAAATATCAGCTGAGTGTGTATTTTCCCAAAACCGTGAGCGGCTGTGTACCGCACATGGTAATACTGTGGAATAGAATACGTCACTGTTAATTCAATTTAAGGATTTTGTTTATTGGTCAAAAAATAAAACCATTTTTTATATCGGTTTGATGATAAAACCCACGATGCGATCTATACACGTAATTATAAATTCCCATTAAAAGCATCCCCAGCGGTTTGCTAAATGTTTTTGTAAATTTATTATTTTTTGTTATGGAGAGATTTATTTTTTGAAATTTCCACTATCGTTTGTTAAAAAAATATTAAACTTCGGTGCTTGTCATGTAATTTTTTTTCACTTTTTTTCACTTTTTTTTACTTTTTTCACTTTTTTCACTTTTTTCACTTATTTCACTTATTTCACTTTTTTCACTTTTTTCACTTTTTTCACTTTTTTCACTTTTTTCACTTTTTTCACTTTTTTCATTTTCATTCACACAATTTCTGCAATGTTGAGTTTCGAAAAATTATTTGGCAATGACCCTGCAAAGGATTATGAAATGCATCTTACTGCTATGAAAGATTTTCTAAGGATATGAAAAAAGTCAAAAAGCCAAAGCCTCGTGTTATCAAAAAACATCGAGTTGTCAAGAGAGGACTACAGCAAGACTTGAAACGCTTCTGAACGATTACTTTTTGAAAAAAGCCAAGATATTCCGACGCTGCCTTTCGTCGAAAATACAGATTGAGGAAACGTCTCTTCTTCCGAATCACCGAATCAGTGACGGCTCATGATAGCTACATTGAGCAAAAGTATGATGCGGCCAACGTCATAGGCTTTACGTCACTCCGGAAAGTAACAGCAGTCATTGGGAAACTGGCTTATGGAGTAGAATCGGATGCAATCGACGGCACATTTCGCAAATCTAAACTTTCAACCCAACAATCCTTAAAAAAATTAGCAAATGTTGTTGTGGCTGTGTAGAAGGAGGAGCATATGAGGACTTCTAGGGAAGAGGATTTGATCGTTTGTTGGCGATCAGTGAAGGGAAAGGCTTCACTTTTTTTTTTGGTCCTGTTTGCATGCATCCAGAAAAATATCAATATTTTAGGCTACATGTGATTCCGTCTTCCAGCCAGAATACTCCAGCATGTTCTACGACATACAGAATCTTCCTTACTCGAAGATTCGTGCTACTGTTCTCTAATATCAGTCCAATACGCATCAGGCTCTCTTTTCTGTACCCGTAATTGAATCAAGGCAAAAAGAAGACTTAATATCAACAGATCTTCATTTCTCAACATAAGAAAGCATTTTCGTTCACCTTTCCACAGTTATTTTGGGACAACACGTAAGATTTAGAATAGCTTGGGTGATTTTACTATTCCGGTTATCCTTGCCGTTTTTATAATATGCAACATCGGGATTTTGACTGCTTATTTATGACCTTTTGTAGCTGAAGGGAGAAATAGTACTTCAAGTCTTCATTTCGTTTGGAAATCTTGTTAAAAGTAAAGAAGGAAAAGAGTCACAAATCACTTGATTCAAAAATTTTAACACTTTCTTTTCTTAACCGGACATTTAACACAATATCAATTATTTTCATATACGTTTAATGCAAGAGCATCCGATTTATTTATATTTGGTAACTACTGTGGAGATACTACGACAAGAATTAATTTTGAACTAGTTTTTATTTAAAAAAAAACCAATATTAACTTCGAGCACGCATTCTCTTACGGTCGCGATTATTTTCTTCTTCACAAGGAGAAGAAGGACGACGAGGGGAAGAAACAAGACGAGGGGAAGAAGAACCAGAAGACGCAACAGAAGTCGCACGGGGGGAAGGAGAGGAGGGAGGAGTCAACTCAACCCCAAACAAAGCAAAAGAACCAAAGGACAAACCTGGGGACGCAGGGGCCGAAGAACAGACAGGAGAAGCAGCTGACGCCAACACGGGAGAAGCAGGAAAAGAATCCCAACCGAAAGAAGCAGAAACCGAAGAAACGACTGGGGAAGGGGGGAAGGAAGGCAAACCAAGAGGAGCGCAAGCGGAAGACAAGCCCGGAGAAGAACGAACGGAAGAACAGCCGGAAGAAACAGCAACCGAAGTCAAAGAAGGCAAAGGTGGAGAACCACCACAAACACCAGAGGCAACCGAAGCAACAGGAGCAACAGAAAAAGAAGCGTTATCCTCAAGGGAGGAAGAAACCGCAGGAATGGCGTTATCCCCGAAAGGGAAAGAAACCGCCGATGATGCGTTATCCCCATTTGGGGAAGAAACCGCAAGAGGAGACACGGACAAACAGGGAGCAACGGCAGAGCGAGATACATCCGCACGAGCGACAGACGACGAAACACAGGAAAGAGAAGCAGAATTGTTTACAAGCCAGGCTTGTGTTAAAGCTTCACATCCGAAAGCAAAGGACGGAACGCGAGAACGGACGGGAAAGACCGACGGAAAAGAAGGCAAAAGACCACCACTAAGACATGGCATTCCCACCACGCAAGCACAATCCAAAGAGTAACATTTATACTCCTTCTTTGTGACAGTTGGCAAAGAAGCAGCAGAAGAAAAGGGTCGACGAACCGAATCCTCGGGAGGAGGAGCAGGCAAAGGAGAGGTCTGTGCAAAAAGCTCAGGATTATTTTTGAAAGTGGTGAGAGGTATGATACCTCTACCAAAACAGACGTAAACATCACCGATTGGCTCTGGTACAACAGGAACCTGTTTTTTGTCACGAACAACAACAATCAAAGAGGAAGAAAGGAACCAAATCATTTTTTCCCAAAGGAAAAACAAACAAAATTTGGTCCAAAACCAGGGAAAAGCCGAAAAAAGAAACGCCGAATGTGTTAATTCACACAACAATCTATTAAATGTCAACATTAGAATCGTGTTTAAAGCATTAATGATTACTGATTTCGTTTTACTTACTCGTCAAGAAGAATATACGAGAGCATTTTTCCAAGAATCGTTAATGGGAGAAAGAGAAAAAAAAAAGACCCGCCGCTTTTTGAAAAAATAAAAACTAAGATTGCTGCGCAACGTAAAATGATGATGTCATTGATTTTAGTCCTAAAAATCGTGTTCGGAATCCAAATTATTTTATTTCAACAAAATGTATTTTTTTTTTTTTTTGCTATTGACATACAAAAAATTTGGCTATTGACTTTCCATTTACGATCTGGAATGCACCAAACTCTTAAAATAGACAGAAATTGAAAGACAGAAAGATGACATAAAAGTTTTTAAAAACTAAGAAAAGGTTTTGAAAAGCGGTCAAATATAATATATAATGCCCGTCCACGCTCCATTGGACATTGTTTTGAAATGGTGATCAGATTACCGAATTTTTTCGAACTTCAGTTGGTAACTATTTGAAAATGATTAAACTAGGTCAATCGCTTTGGTAATCTTTTATGTACTTTCAAAATGTTTTAGTTTTACTCGCATGTCTTTATGAAGGCTGTAGTTAAAATACTGTGAACGAAAAGGACAAGACGTACCTTTTATTGTCCAAAAAAACATGCGTTCTTTTAAAGAAATCGACTGATCTTCTAATGTGTCAAAAAGGAAAGTCATTAAATTGAAATGGACACTTCAAAAATCGTTGCAATGGAGTATGTTTTGCCTAAATATGAACGAACTCTTCAATATAGGCTTATACTATTGAAAATTTAAACGAGATTTTTATGTTTAAAGTAGAAAAGTTGGAGATCAAAACAGGCTGCCAATGTGGCAAACTTACGTTATCACACGGCAAACGAATGATAAAATCGAACGAGAATGTCCTCGAGAGAAATATACTTAAAAACCAAGACAAATCTTGGTGCCATTATCACACTTTGCCCACGACATGAAGAACATAAAGTTGTTTTGGTACGGTTTGTTTATGAGCACGCTTATACAACAAGCCAGGTTGCTATGGATGATTTGACAACGAAGTTTGAGTGTCTAGAAGTTAAGAAGGCTAGAGTTGTCGATCTCTTGGGTGAAAATGCGACATAAGAATTATAGTCGTTAGCCCCCATCCAGTAGATTATTACAAAGAAGGATCCTTCCACGTACGGAGCAATTAGATTAAAGACTTTATTGAAAATAACCGGAAATACCTGTACGATTACATTTTTGGATATCAACATGCGTCCTAGGCCGATCACAAGCAAACTGTATTTCAAATACAAATTGCTTAATTCATAAAAAAGAGTGTCCCCGCAAACTATATATATTAGCTTATGCTATCATTTCGAAAATTTTTAGGTTCACTATACTCATTTTCCTTTTGAATTTCCGTTCGCATTATTTTTATTTCATTTTTGGATTTTTTTTTCGTTTTTTTTTGCTTGAGCTTCAATAATAACTTTATAGTGCTTACACCTACGCAAACAAATACCTTGATCGCCGTTTTGGTCTTACGCAAAGAAATGAAAGGTATAAGAACAAGACGGAAACGAATAGTTTTCGTGTAGAATTAGCCGGATCTTAATAGATACAAGGACAAGTCTCTTTATACTTACAAGGCAAACCTAAGTACACGTTAGGACAAAAAGGGTTGCGAGAAGATAAAGAGGATAAGGTAGAAACGTTAAAGGTTTATATAATAATAATAGAAGTATACAAGATATCGGATAAAGTTCAGTACTTCTCTAAATAATTTTACGGATTTGGAATAAAAGGAACATAATCTGAAAGACTATATTCTTAAAGTAAAGAGTCTTGGGTAAGGTCTTGAGGCGTGGTACTGTGTCAGGATTATGGTAGGAGGGTGATCGCGTATATTTTTTTATCGGGAGCCGTAGTCCTATGGTGCTGATTCGGGGTGAGTCTCATGGTGTGATTTGATGGTTTGGGCAAACCAGCTTTCAAATGTGATTTGCATATGCATACAGATCAATACGGGGGTTGTTGTGCATATGTACGCATTTAATTATTTACCGAATGGTTAATGAAAATCTTTTAATATCGAGCTAGAGCTATAGCAGTAACTTACAATGGTCTTACGTACACCGTCTACATAATCAACAGCCGAATCCAAGTTAAAGACGGGAACCTAAAATTATCTGTTGGGGATTGCCCTGTAATATTCATGAAAATTAAGTCAAATGATAGATATACGGGGTCGTAGCGATCAGTTCCCAGTGTCCTAGAGATTTTCTAGATTATGTGAAATAACTAGAAAGAGTTCGTTTTTGTAAGTTTTAAAACGTTGGTTGGAAGTAATGCTAGGCTGACGTCGGATTTAAGAATATAAATCAGGGTGATAAAGGTCTGGGTGGGTTTAAGACATAATTGATACATATTAAAGCGAGATCAGAGGCTGTTGTTGCTTTAGAGCATGCGACATATATCAATGACCTCTGTATTTTGAGCTTAATGTTGTGTTTTAAGGTAAAGTAAAATTATAAAAAGATTACAGAAGTAGTTTGAGACTGTTTACAAGATGACTTTACTAATAAATGAAATATACGAGTATTGATTTAAATGATTGTCTGCTGTGTTTAAATCTCTAGTACTATTTTGAAAATATAATTGATTAACCAAAAATGTATACGATTTTTACGTAGTCACTAATTTAGTCTTGTTTAATAAATGTTTACTCTTGTGAACTCTCTTTGCTTAAAACTAAATTTTAAGTATTTCTCAGACTTACTAAATCAGACTTGTGACGTAATATACTTATAGTTCTTCCTATGACTTTAATTTTATGATGATATCACAAATAGTATCAGCATGAATAAACTTTTGTTAGCACTAATATGTCTATTACCTTCTAGGTCACGTCATCCAGCTCAAAAATTTACCGCAGCGCAACGAGTGTCAAGCTTTACAGAAACAGAGGTGTCAGAAACAGAACAAGAACAGAAAGAAGACTACTTGGTGACACGAGAGTCAGAGTAAAAATGATAAATAAAGAAGTTTATTTCAGAGAAGGGGGTAGGGTTAGTACTAAGATCCAGAATAACGTTTTTCTAATAAATAACTAACATCTATTTATACTATTTCTTATACATGGGAAAAGCTACGATGGGTTTAAATTATAGATTAACAAGGGACTTTACGGAACAGATATCATGAGCAGATTATTTGACAAGGATGAGTAATTGAGATTCGACGAGTAATAGCAGGCTGGATTTAGTTGACATTGAATAATTAGATGGTTCGGGGAATATCTCTGATTTGACACGGGCGGGAAAACTGGATTGGGATATGAAGTAATAGATGATCGGAAAAAGGTTTACTAAGGTTGAGTCAGACAAGAGGCGGGAAATATATTGGAATACAGATTGGTGGTAGGTTTTACAAGGAATTCAGGAAGCGGGCAAGATATACAGATATGATTTTGGGTACAAGGTTTTACAGGGAGTTTGGTAGCGGACAAGGTATACTGATATTATTTTGGGTACAAGGTTTTACAGGGAGTTTGGTAGCGGACAAGGTATACTGATATTAGATTTTAGGACAAGGTTTCACAAGGGTTTAAAATCAAGGCATGATCTAGGACATGATGAAATGAGTTCATGACAGTCGCTCCCTCTTTACGGTCGAGCAACTGTGAGACTCTTTTCACATGGTCGGGTTGGGTGCAAGGTATGAAATTTCTTGATAGCTGATTTACAATGGGTAAGATTTTTTGTAGGTTCCCAAGTTCTATCCATGGTGCTATAGCCTTTCCAGTGTACCAAGTATTGTAAGTTATTTCTATTGAATCTTGAATCTACAATGTAGTCCACTTCGTATTCTTGATGTTCATCTACGATTATAGGTGGTAATTCACGAATGGGGCGACCAGGGATTTTATCAGGCTTATACGGTTCTAGAAGGTTTACGTGAAACACTGGGTGTATACGCATCGTTGGAGGTAGGTCCAATTTGTACGCACGGGATCCAACTAATGCTACAATCTTGAACGGCCCTAGACGCTTGTAGTCTAGTTTACCAGTTGGGCGTTGTGATTTGATGTTTTTCGATGAGAGCCAAACCTTGTCATTGATTTTGTAATTGGGACCTGGTTGTACGTGTCTATTATAAAATTCCGTATGCTTTTCTTGGGCTAGTCCAATATTGAATTTCATTTCTTGGTGTAAGTCATGAATATTTTGTAAGCGGACGTCTGCAGGGGATTTATCTTGATCGGACCTTGGTAGTGTTACTGACATTCGTGGGGATATCCATATACTGCATAAAAAGGAGTGGTATTTGTTGATGAATGTTTTGCATTGTTATAGGCAAATTGTGCTATGGGTAAATAATCACTCCAGTCAGATTGTTGGTAGTTGATGTAACATCGTAAGTATTGTTCAAGTATAGAGTTGATACGTTCTGTTTGACCATCCGTTTGTGGGTGAAAAGCAGTGGACAATTTTTGTGTGACTTTTAATCCTTTCATGACAGACCTTGTGAATAATGACGTGAAGGTAACTCCACGGTCAGAGATTACGCTATCGGGGGTTCCAAAATGACAAAAGACATGAGTGATAAACAGACGTGATGTTTCTTCTGCATTGACTTGATTTGTAGTGGGTATGAACAATGCCATTTTACTGAAGCGATCGACAAACACGCAAATTGCCGTGTAGTTTTTGGATGGTGGAAGTTGGGTTATAAAATCAACTGATATGGATGTCCAAGGTGAGTCCGGGATTGGTAGAGGTTGTAGAAGTCCATATGGTTTGTGATGGCTATTTTTGTTTCTGATACACGTTTCGCAACCAGAAACATAGTCCTTGATGTAGGTACGCATACCGGGCCAGTAATAATTTCTTGATACCATATCATACGTCTTTGCGATACCAAAATGTCCAGCGGCAGGTGTATCATGACATTCTTCTAAAATAATTCTTTTTACATCGTCAACATGAGGTACACATATTTTTCCTTCATGAAATAAAATATTATCGTTAAAGCTGTATTTGGTCCCAGCCTTATTTTCAGGAGATGTTTTGACTGTGTTGATAATTGGTCCAAAATAAGAGTCTTCAGGTAATGCAAGGATGATTTTCGGCAGGATAGGGTTTGTTTCGAGGTCAATGGGTACGGAGATAACAGAGTTTAAAAATAATTTTGGGTCTAGCAAGGTCATATTAGTTTTTCCACGAGAGTCACCCCCCTCAAAAGGGCGGTCTTTACGAGAGAGCGCATCAGCAGCAGCATTGTGCTTGGCAGCACGGTAAACAATGAGGTAGTTGAAATCACCAAGAATCTCAGCCCAGCGAACTTGTCGGCGACTGAGGTTGCGAGTAGTTGAAAAGTACTCTAAATTTTTGTGATCCGTCAAAACAATGGTTGCATCTGATGAAAATTCCAAGTAGTGTCGCCAATGTTTGAAAGCAGCAACAATAGCCAGAAGTTCCTTATCGTATATCTGGTAGTTAAGTTCAGCCGGAAGAAGTTTTCGTGAGTAAAAAGCGATTGGATGGTTATAGCCATCGGGACCAGTCTGGCTACATACGGCACCAAGAGCAAAGTCAGAAGCGTCGGTCTCGATTATGCAAGGTAACTGTGGGTTAAAATGGAGTAGTACTGGATTACTAACAATACGATTCTTGAGATCATTAAAGGCGTTGATGGCAGAGCTATCCCAACGAAAAGGAACATCCTTTTTAAGTAAGCTAGTCAATGGGACACATAGTTTGGAATAATTTGCAATAAATCGTTTGTAAAAATTTGTCAATCCGAGGAAAACTTGAATATCGTGGACACTGGTGAGATCTTTCCAGTCTTTAATTGCATCGACCTTTTCTGGATCTATTGAGATATGATTGGGGGTAATAACAAAACCAAGAAATTGTACACTCTTCACGTCGAATTCGCATTTTTCCAATTTTAGAGAGAGTTGAGCATCCTTTAGCTTCTGTAACACCAGACGTACATGATTCGTGTGCTCCTCCGGATTGCTGGAAAAAATAAGAATATCATCGAGATAAACAACGACAAAAGAGTCTAGATATTGTCGCAGGGTGTCGTTGACTAGAGCTTGAAAAGAGCCAGGAGCATTACAAAGACCAAAAGGCATGACACGATATTGAAAATGACCATAACGGGTACGAAAAGCTGTTTTCCATTCATGACCTTTAGCTATACGAAGAAGATTATATGCACCACGCATATCAAGTTTGGTAAATATAGCCCCAGTATGTAGACGATCCAAGGTTTCGCTTATAAGTGGTAGGGGACATCGGTTTGGAATAGTGATTTTGTTAAGACTGCGGTAATCAATAACAGGGCGAAGAGAGCCATCCTTTTTCTTGACAAAGAAAACAGGAGCACCAGCAGGAGACTCAGATTTTTCAATAAATCCTTTGGTTAAATTTTCTTGAATATATTCATACAATGTGTCCATTTCTATTTTTGATAGGTTGTATAAGGGTCCAAAAGTCACTTCACTACCGGTCTTGATAGGGATGGTATGGTCATAGGGTCTATGCGGGGGTAGTCGATCAGCTTCTTTTTTTGAAAATACAATACTAAAATCTTGATATTTATTTGGTAACAGTTGTGTCGTGATGTTTTCATATTTGTTTGTGTTTATGGCGCAAATAATAGGTGCAGATTTTGGTTGTGGAACGTTAAAATGTTTTAAAATCGGTGTATTGAGTTGTTTTGCAAGTTTTTCCCTTTTTCCTTTTTTCTCGTTCATTTTTAAAAAGTCATAAGAATACTCAGAAGAATGATTTATTTCATTGGAAGAAGTAAAAATATTATCTGTATGTGAAGGGGTTACAAGGGTTGTACTATCGTTAATCGAGTCACTAATTTTTTCATCGTCAATTGTAATCACATCGGTCGTTGTTGTATCTAGTTTAGTGGCGAGGCATCCACGAAGAAGACAGGTCATCACCATCGTTCCGGACTTCCAGTCAAAAGCAGGGTTGTGGCGTACTAGCCAATCTTGACCGAGAATAATAGGGTGAGCAGCAGAGTCGAGGTGCTTCAAAGTAATATATTCTTGGTGGTGTGTATCATTAATTTTCATAAATAAAGAAGATTCTTTATCTGTCGTATGTACGGAGTTGTCTGCTAATTTGTATGAGGTCGGTATACCAGTATGATAGGGGAGACCGCTTTGAGTTACGATGTTGGATGAGATGAACGAACTAGAGCTTCCAGAGTCGACGAGAGCAAAAACAGAGACACAAATACCGCTAATAGATACTGTTACAGGTATAACAATGAGACCCGATACTTCGCTTTCAGTAACATAATTAATGTCGAGAGCATTGGATTTGTTGATACTTTCCTGTTTTTTGGATACTTGATGTAAATACTGTACCAATAATTTGTCTTTTGGGGTTTTTACGGCCTTCACTAAATTTAACTGGGGGTCGATGCTTGTAATAGCGTGTAATTGGGTGTCGGTTTCCAAGTTGGTTTCATCATATGATTCATTAGTTAATATGGTTGATATTGTTTCAAAGTTAGATCGATGGGGTTGGTTATTTATCTTGTTTGGGCAGGCAGCTGTAAAATGTCCAGGAAGTCCACAGTATAGGCATAGATTATTTTTACGTCGTCTATCTTTTTCCTCAGGTGAAATAGGGCCACGACGAATGTTGTTGTTGTGGGGTGAATAGGATTGTGTTTTGTTTTCCGTTTTAATCTCGTACGTGGGATAACCGACATGATTGATTTCCATTGGGGTAGGTTGAGTGGGTTGAGGTTGTCTAATGATTCGAGTTGGTGATTGTTGTTTTTGTTGTACTCTTGCATAATGTCGATTATCAATTTCAATTGCCTTAGCTATCATCTTGTTCAATTCCTTAATGGGTGAGAGTCGGGCAAGTTCATCTTTAACATGGTCCTTAAGGTTCAGCACGAATTGAGATACCAAGGCATCGTTATTCCAAGTCAATTGCATGCTCAATCTTCGGAAGTCTGTTGCGTATCGAGCTACAGAGCCCACTTGTCGCAGGGCACGGATAGATGATTCAGAATTAATAATTGGATTAGAGTCACCAAAGGCGTGATATAGGATTTGCTTGAAGTTTTTATAATCGTTTAAAATTTCCAATTCTTTATCAGTGTCGATATCTTTGATAAATGGTTCAATGTATGAAAGGGCATTTCCTGCTAAACAACCAATGGTGTAGTGAACCTTCTTGTTGTCCGAAGCAAAACGTACGTCGTCGGCAGCAAATACAACTGAGAGTTGAGAAAAAAATGAATTTATGTACGACGTTTGACCAGTGAAAGGTACGGGAGGTTTGATACGGATGGAATTTGTTTGTTGGGTTACGGATTTATGTTGATAATTTTCGGCTATATATGCATGGATCTCTGCACCTAGATCGGCTACATGTTGTTGACAGTTGCTGATAATAGTTGCAGTGTTGGATTCAATGGCATGGAGTCGTCGAGCAAGATTGTTAATTATAGGTGCTCTCAAGGTAAAATTCGGAATGGTGATCGAGCCTTTTTTGGGAGTGTACCCCATTTCTTAAATTAGACAATAAAATAAAATTCAATGATCAGGTGATGACGTGACAGCTTTTCACTTTCGAATCTACTAAAGGACCAACGTGATTTATTAAATCAAAGAAAATAAAAAATAAAATATTTCCTTTTCGCTTATCTTAATTTTTTTAAAGTACCTATTTAACATGAACCCAATTGACGAAACTTTCTTCGACATGATGCAAGAACAACTTTGGATGGAAGATGACGCTGAACATTTCGAAGACGAAGATCAATATTTCGATGCCTTGGTGGACGAAATTAGTGCAATGGACGAAGAGTACGATTTGGAAGAGCAAATGCTTGAACAAGAGGTAGCCATTGCCGAAGAGCGCGTTGTTGCAGACTTTGCCCGCACCCAAGGCAACCAAGATGTCTTTTCCTTGTTTGAACTTTGGATCAGGGAAACAATTTTACATGCAACCACTCTTGTCAACTATGACATTTTTTATTATATTTTTATAAGCAGCCCTTGGATGATGACCAGAGAAGTCCACAGAAGGGTTGTTAGAACCGAGCGTATGGACACGTATGAAACTTACTGGACAATCAAGCACCCTAACCTGTCAGATGATCGTAACAGCCGCCACAGTTATAGAGCCCATTATCGCGTTAACAAGAGTACCTTTGAGTGGCTCGTCAATCGTTTAAGTAGATGTTCTGCTTATCTTGGATCAATTTTGCGAGGTGGATACTCTGTGGAAGTCCAGGTTGCGTGTGTGCTTTGGAGATTTGCCAACACCCATTTTGGTTATCGCATTGCTGAAACACATCTTGGAGTAACTGCCGGATCGTTCAATAATTTCACAAACAGATTTATTGATGCCATGTTGGAGATTACTCCCGAAATTATAACGTGGCCTATCGACGACAGAGATAGAGCTTTGAACAATGCTCGTGAGTTTTCAGAACTTGGTGGACCTGATGCCACGAGACTTTCTGGTGTACTAGGTGCGATTGATGGCAAGCTGGTCGTCATTCAAAAGCCAGCAATTAACGGAAATGCATATGTCGATAGAAAGAGCCACGCATCTATGAACTTAATGGCCATATGCGATGCCCGTACTCGGTTTATGTATGTAAAAACTGGGCATTCCGGTAAGTTCGTATGGAAGGATAAAAAATGATATAGCAGCTTACCGTTTGTTATTATATTAAGGCAGAAACCATGATGCCCGAGTGTTTACTAGCAGTGTGATCTATCATAAACTTTTGTTTGATGCGGCCAGATGGTGTCCCGCAAACACTTATATTTTGGGAGGTAAACTCATTAATCATACCATAGTGTACAGATTATTAATGATGTGACCTAGATTCGGCTTACCCTTTGCTGCCAAACCTCATTGTTCCATTTCATGGCCGACGTGAAAGCACTGCAGAAGAAAAGATTTTCAATGAAATCTTTTCTAGTTCTCGCATAAAAATAGAACATGCATTTGGTGGACTCACATCCCGGTGGAGATTCCTTTGGAAGCATTTGTATATGCTTAGTGTTGATAGAATGGCCAAAACTATCATATCTTGCTGTGATTTACACAACATTTGTATAAATCAAAATGACATTGAAGAGGCAGTGTTGGATGGAGGATTAGATTTCGAGGGTTTTGTGGAGGCAGATCGCCGAAACCAGTATGAAAACGAGGTGAATTTTGAACCCCCTCTTCCTTTTGATGGTACCAGCGCTACCATCGACGCAGCCGGGATGCGCCGTCTTAAGGCAATGTCTATCTTAAGAAGAAACAATATCATGAGGGGAACAGATAGACTTTCATAGTTTTCAAAAGGTTTTAATGAATTAAAAATTTTATTTTATTTAATTAATTATTGTTGTCAGTAGAAGATGAACCATTAAGATTGGTATCACTATCACCTCTTCGAATGGCTGCGAATCTATTCAGGATAGTCTCCATATCAGACATACGTCTACGTCTATGCTCTTCCATGTCAGCCTCTCGTCTACTTCTTACTTCTTCGAACATACGGTATCTCTCTCTGGTCTCTTGTCGCCGTCTTGCTTGCATATCTTCCAGTGCAATTTGTCGATTACGACTGATACATTGCAACATGTTATCAACATCGAGAAGTCTTTGTTCTCGATCTTCCCTTTGTGATGCTGCCATGCGATCCATCATCTCTACACCAAGTTGGCGGGCACGTGCCATATGCTCGTCTGACAACTGACGAGCAGCTTCAATAGGATCAGTTGATGAAGACTGCTCACCAGAAGTTCGACTATTTCTCGATGTACGGGTAGATCTTGGTGGAGGTGGTGCAGAAGAAGGTGGAGGTGGAGGTGGTGCAGATGAAGGTGGAGGTGGAGGTGGTGCAGATGAAGGTGGAGGTGGAGGTTGTGCGGATGTATATGGAGGTGGAGGTGGAGGTGGTGCGGATGTATATGGAGGTGGAGGTGTGGATGAAGGTGGTGGTGGAGGTGTTGCGCCTGTCGATGTTGGTGGTGCTGCGGATGCTGATGTAGGTGTTGGTGTTGGTGTTGGTGGTTCGGTTGTTGGTGTTGAGGTTGGCACGGCTGTTGGTGTTGGTGTTGGTGTTGGTGTTGGTGCTGTTGCTGGTGTTGGTGTTGGTGCTGTTGCTGGTGTTGGTGCTGGTGCTGGTGCTGTTGTTGGTGGGGGAGGTGCGGATGCTGATTCAAAAAATGATGGCACTGCAGGTCCTTCGTTGTTGGTAGAATCTCTAGCAGGATATCGATCAGCAAATGCTTTCTGAATGACAAGTTGATCAACTTCTGTAGGTCCCAAGTATGTTGTTTCAGGGCCATCGGATCCAATAGCATTCATCAAATTGGCGTCGTTAAATCGTCTGTAAGATCGAATACCACTCTCTTGCATGTTGATGCTTTCGTAAATCACTTCAGGTTGGATGCTGGGATCATCCTGAGTAATCTTAGCAATTTCCTCGTAGTACGGCATGTTTGGAACAGTTCCACCAACTCCGGTTTCTCTTGCTGCATTTCTTACTCTGGTAAAACGCTGCTTCATGTCTGCCCACTTTCTTTGCATGCTTGTCTCACTAAAGTTTGTCAAAAAAGCCGTGATGACATCAGTGGTAGCATTCTCAGCTAACTTTTCCTTCAGCAAAGCAGCCGAATGTACCCAGATAAGCTGCTTTAAGGCAGTATCGCTTCTTCTCAGCAAGTAGCTGTAGGTACCAGCCATAATTTCGAGGAGGATACAAATAGCTACATCAGGCCATACATTGTAGGACCGTGAAGATAATTGTTCAGGCTCATCGTCATCATCAACGTTGGCGTTACTGTCAGCTTCGGTGTTGCCGTTGTCAACAGGAATGGTGTTTTGCTGAACGGTAGGATCGACAACAAACACAAAAGTGCCAGCGCGTCTGCCACGTCCACGTCTGCCTCCACGTCCATTTCCACGACCGCGTCCACGACCACGTACATTGTTGGGGGCATTGTTATTAGCTTCGGTATTGTTCATAGTAAGGTAAGTGATAAAATGTATTTGACAAATTAAAGGGAAAGAAAAATAAAAATAAAAAAACACTGGATTTAAAGAAGTTCGTTATTTTATCATTTCCTTTTCAAGTAAACTATTTTGAAAACAAGATCACTTTGATCATGTTTTTATTTGATTCCTTATATGTATATGTATTATTTTGCCCAAATTTAGCTCTACATTTCAGAGACTTTTTTCACTATTTTTGTATAAAAAATGGGCTATTTATTTTCGGTTTCCGATCTTGAGAGCACCTTATGTCATTTGCGGACATGTTTTGGGTTTCTAATTTTGGTAATTCAGTTTCTTCAATAATGGAGACCCGATGTAGGAGTTGCTTGAGTGTTTCGATTTGCTCTTCGGTCAATTCAGGCATAGTGGCAAATCTTTATTGGAGACGAGGTTAAACAAGAAACAGGGAACAGGGAACACGGCAAAGAAACGAGGTAAAAGGTAAAGAGGACCAAGTAGTTAGGTTTTTGATTCTGGATAATGTCAGAAACAGAACAAGAACAGAAAGAAGACTACTTGGTGACACGAGAGTCAGAGTAAAAATGATAAATAAAGAAGTTTATTTCAGAGAAGGGGGAGGGGTTAGGACTAAGATCCAGAATAACGTTTTTCTAATAAATAACTAGCATCTATTTATACTATTTCTTATACATGGGAAAAGCTACGATGGGTTTAAATTATAGATTAACAAGGGACTTTACGGAACAGATATCATGAGCAGATTATTTGACAAGGATGAGTAATTGAGATTCGACGAGTAATAGCAGGCTGGATTTAGTTGACATTGAATAATTAGATGGTTCGGGGAATATCTCTGATTTGACACGGGCGGGAAAACTGGATTGGGATATGAAGTAATAGATGATCGGAAAAAGGTTTACTAAGGTTGAGTCAGACAAGAGGCGGGAAATATATTGGAATACAGATTGGTGGTAGGTTTTACAAGGAATTCAGGAAGCGGGCAAGATATACAGATATGATTTTGGGTACAAGGTTTTACAGGGAGTTTGGTAGCGGACAAGGTATACTGATATTATTTTGGGTACAAGGTTTTACAGGGAGTTTGGTAGCGGACAAGGTATACTGATATTAGATTTTAGGACAAGGTTTCACAAGGGTTTAAAATCAAGGCATGATCTAGGACATGATGAAATGAGTTCATGACAGTCAAGGTTACTAGTCATTCCACTGTCTCGGCATGGTTTGATTGGGTTCGTAGTCATTTCGACAATTGTTTTCCGTCTGGTCTCCCAACTCACACGCAGGGTAACTCTAGAACTACTATTGATTATGTCTTTGGTCACCGATCTTTGGCTACTCGACTAGTGAACGGTATGAATCGAAAAGTCCCTTCCGCGTACTCTGATCATTGTCTACTCTCAATCGATCTTGTTCCTGCCCGTGTTGATATTGGTCCCGGTTGCTGGCGTTTTAACCCAACTTTATTGGATGATGCTGACTTCTTGGCGTTACTCGGCAAAACCGTGGCGGTCTTTTATGACTCAGTGTTATGTGTTGATAATCCGGGTGTCAGTCATGACGAAGGACCGGTCCCTGTTCAGGATATCTGGGAATCTCTTAAGTCATCACTTAAATGTTGTGCTCAAAACTATACTCGTGGTTCTAAACGTCGCTTCAAGAATAAGGTCGCGTCGTTACAACATGAGCGTACTCTTCTGCTAGCCAATGTCACCGGCGATAACGGCTCTTCCAGTAACGTAGATAAGAATATCAAACTTGATGAACTCGACCAGCTTATTGATACTGGGATTCGGAAAGAAACGCGTGAATGCATGCTTCGGTCTGCCACTCGCTGGCACGAGCTAGGTGAACGGAACAACAGATATTTCTACCGGGTGATCAAGGAGCGCCAGTCTAAGCAAACTATCCAGTCTTTGAAGTGTTCCTCTACTGACTTGGTCCTAGTAAAATCAGATGATATTATTCGGGAGGCAAGAGGTTTTTACCAGGCGCTATACACACCCGATTTAATTGATGATGCAGCTGTTGACTCTCTCTTGGCTAGTATCCCTGATGATGTGGTGTTATCCCCTGATGATTCTGAATCTTTGGTGGAACCTATTCTTATGGACACTCTTCAAGATCTGGTCAGTCACACTCCCCTTGGTAAAAGTCCAGGCTAAGATGGTCTTCCGTTTGAGGTGTACAAGTACCTGTTCAAAACTTCGGCTGACTTTCGTACCATGCTATTAGGAATTCTGAATGATGCACTCATAGGTGTGTATCCAATCTCTTGGCAACAGACTCGTATGGTTCTGCTCTATAAGAAAGGTGATCCAATGATGCTGAAAAACTGGCGGCCTTTGTCTCTAATCAACAGCGATGCTAAACTGTTTACGAAACTTCTGGCCAATCGTCTTAATGTGGTCCTGCCTCAACTAATCAATCCATATCAAACTGGGTTTATGCCAAATCGGTTAATCTCTGACAATGGCTGGCTAAACCAAACTTTTATGGCTAATGCTCGTAATGTAGATCCTGATCTTCCACAAGTCTCAGTTTTACTAGATCAAGAAAAAGCTTATGATAGGGTCCATCCGGATTATCTCCGCAAGGTTCTTCTTCGGTTTGGTCTTCCTTTGATATTGGTAGATTGTCTTGGTAGTCTGTTCTTTGGTACTGAGATATCTATATCCATTAATGGCTGGTTAGGTGTGCCTATTTCCCAGTCACGTGGTCTTCGACAAGGTGACCCTCTTTCGCCGCTCTTGTTTAACTTGGCCTTTGAACCTCTCCTTAGGTCAATTTTGTGTTGTGCTGATCTTTCTGGTGTTTCTCTGCGTAGTGGTATAGCTGGGTCGAGTTCATCGCCGATTGTGCGTCCGGTATGGCTGGATACTCCTTCATCCTCCGATCGCGAATTTATTAGCCAATCTGTGTTGAATCCACCTCCCCGGCTTAAGCTTTTGAGTTATGCTGATGACTTAGAGGTTTTCCTTTCTGGTCCTGGTGAATGGGATATCCTGTTGGATCTTCTTCGATCTTATGGATCTGCTTCTAATGCCAAGGTTAATCTTGACAAAACTGTCGTCCTATCTTTGTCGGGTGTTCGGCATGCTTGTTGGGTAGACATCACTAATTCCGCCAAGGTCGAATGGCATGATTCCTCTTCTGTGGGTTCGGTCCGGTATTTAGGCTATCCTCTATATCATACAACGAGTCAGTTGGAATCATTTTTGGAAGATATTCGGGTCAAGATACTTCGGCACACACAAATGCTTCGTGGTCGGCCCCTCTCTTTGCGTGGTTCTGGCCTGGTAGCTAATTCTCTGCTTCTTAGTCGTCTCTGGCATCTTCTTCGAGTGGTTCCTATACCAACTAAGTGGCTTGACTCGGTTAAATCTATTGTTCGTGGCTACCTCTTATCTTTCTGGCCTAGGCCTGCAATGTCTACTCTGACCTTACCTCGTAAATTTGGTGGTGTTGGCCTTATTGACATTCATGATCAAAGCTTTAGTCTTCATCACATATATGTGCAACGTTTAGTGTCTGGTCCCACTCCAACCGACATTGTCTCTCCCTGGATAGTTCGATGCTTCCAAATATACTCTGGTCATTCCTCCATTTTACCATGGTTCATGTTTCCCACCATGTTTACGTCAAGTCTGCAACCTATTCCAGCTATGACTCATCTTTCTGGTTTACTGGCAAAATTACCGACACTGGAACTCTCTTCTACTTGGTGCTTCCGTTGGTACTTGGATCTTCCTTTGCAATGTGTTATTTCTGTATCCACGGCCGTCAATGGTCGGGCTCCCACCTTAGTTCCATCAAGTATTCCACTTCGGTATCTGATATCTGATATCTACTCCTGGGATCAAGAAGAAGGTAGTCTGGTTCATAATCACGTGTCTACCAAGCCAAAGGTTCGTGAGACTATTCGGGCCTTGTTCCCCCTTGAAGGTTGGTTTGCTGCGACTGGCTTTTTGCCCAATGCCATGCTTCCTCAGGCCCAGCGTGATCTTCTAACGCCTAGTTGGTTACCTGACCTCTCCAAATGGTGTGTGCCAAATGGTCCCTGGAACTTTAGTACTGTCGCTGGTACCCTCCCACGTGAACTTCGGTGGTTTTGGCATCAGGATCATTCCAAGTTTGATTATCCTCCTAAGGTCCCGGAGATTGTACCAACACGATGTTTGCTGAAACCTGTTTTGTGGCGTCGTTTCTGGACTCTTAATTTGACCAGTAAGGCTTTTACACCTTGGTGGCGGTTACTACAAGACTGTATTGGATATCGCGCTAAGCTACATAGATGGTCTCCTTTGAAGTTTCCTAGTGCTACCTGCCCTATATGCCTAGTGTCTTCCTCAGAAGATCTATTTCACTTTGTGGTCGGCTGTTTTGATAAATGGCAATTTTGGTGCAACGTCATTTCGCTTCTTGAAATAGGTGACGACTTTCAAAACGAATACGACGTCTGGTCTGGCATGGTCTCTCTTTGTTCTATTAAATCCAAACGTCTAAAGCCTGATATTCTGGTTCTATTAGGCTCAGCTTTTAGTACACTTTGGAAATACCATTGGCAGTGTGTTATGGAAGATGGCCTATGGAGCTCTCACGCAGCTTTTATCATGTTCCAACAAGACCATTCTGTTCTTATTGCTTCGGCCTTGGCAAAGTCAACAGTTCCAAAGATTTGTTTAGTCACGCCTTCGGGCTAATTTATACTATGTACATAATTTAATAAACTTACAGTTCATACAAAAAAAAAAAAAAAAAAAAAAAGGTATTTGCATCCAAAAACTTGTTTCGACGATATCTCGGTGAATTCTATCCATCCATCGAAATTGAGCTTTCTTTCGCTTAAAGAATTTTTACAAAAGGTATTTGCATCCATACTCTTGTTTCAACGATATCTCGGTGAATTCTATACATCCATCAGAAATTTTTATTGCATTCGATTCCTCTCTATCGGTTCTATCGTTTTTATTTATTACGCTCCCCTCCATCTCTTCGATCTCAGCGTTTATCGCGACATTTAACCAATCCGGCAAAGATTTCAACATTCTCAATTCTCAATCTCCAATTTTAATTTTCTTTCTGGATTATTAAACAATGGCAGAAAATCTTCACAATTCCTGGGCAACAATCGTGTCCCGTGGTAATTCCAAGAAAGTTGTTCGTCCTTTATCTGTCCCTAAAAATGTGGACTCTCAATTCAAGTTACAAAGTAAGGTCATCTACCAAAGTGAAGACCTTGAAGGCCTCATCAGAATGCAGAAGGCTACCGAAATAGTGAAACAGGCCCTGACACCTGACTCCGCTCTTTTCTCCATTCCTGCTTCGTTAATCCAACATCGTACCGAAGCATATAAGCTTATTGAAACGCAATGTGGTCCTGTCCATGGTTTCCGGCCAATCAGTAATTATGGTTCCAGCTTAGATGGTGATCATTTGATTGAAGCCAAATTTGTTGATGACTCAAGTTTTGACAAGGCAATTTCTTCTGGTGTTACAATCAAGAACACCGGTATCAAAGGAACCCATTCAAATGGTAGCGAAGTGGAGAAGCTTGCCCACGTGAAGATATCACTTTTATATATTCCTGATAAGGAGGATTTTCTTGAAAAGTTAATGAGGTCTCTTCTTGTTTACGGAGAAGTCTTACAAGTCAAGGAGTACACTTGTGGTGGATATTTCGAAGGCGAATTATCACTGATACTCGATACGACTACCGGTTATTCTGATGATGATAATGGAGAGTATGCCAATGAGCCGCTGTCGAATAATTTATATTTGTTCGAATGGGATTGTTTTGCTTCGGCATCCTTCAAAGGTGCCCCTATCGTTTGTCATTGGTGTCACCACGCCGGTCACATACGCTCCAAATGTCCGGAATTGGCAAAAACCAAGTGCTTCGCTTGTCAAGGTTATGGTCATACCGCGAAATTTTGTAAAAAGAAAACGTTTCAGCCAGTGCAAGTCCATACTCCTAAGGAGGAATCTAATATCGAGCTGCCTACGATTGTTGAACAGGTTATCTCCGATTCTGATACAGACCTGTCAGATGCGTACCAGCCTTCGAAGATTGCTGAAAGTGGTTCTTCAACGTCTAAGTACGCCAGAACAGTAGAAACGGTGTCCATGGAAATTGAAGAAGACGAGGGTACATTACCGGTGACAGTTCCGACTTCCCATTTGGCTGGTAAAATGTTTGATGGTGGAAGAAAAATGCTAGGACAAAAGCGTTCCATTTTGGGTAAACAGAAGGATATCAAGCAAAACTCCAAAGGTCCTGCTCCTAAGTTAGTTGTCCAGACGCAACATGCTCTTAAAGGTCACAAAATGTTTACGAAGACAAAGGTTGCTAAACCGAAATAGTTTAGCTTTCCCTTTTTTACTTCTATATCTAACTTGCTAAATAAACTCACTGTTAATACAAAAAAATATCACATAAAATTTTAAAAATGAACCAAACACCTGTCAACATTCAGCCTACACCTCAACAAACTGAGGAACTGGAAACAACTCCACGTCTGTCTGCAGCTACCCCTAAACCCCAGGGAAGCTCCACGACTAATAGTCTTCCTGGTGTTAAAGACAAGATCCCGAATGCAAAGAGCTGGATCAATGACTACGATAGTAATGGCAAGTGCTCTAAATATATTGTGGTTGAATGGATGCTAGTAGGAGAAAATTGGAGTAAATTAAGCGGATGTGAGAGTCAAAACCCAGGTGAAGCCGAAAGCCAAACAGCTATGGCAAAAAAGTTAGCCCAAATCCTCGTCAACAGAGGACATCGTGAAAGAAGTACAAAAAGTATCATAGAGACGATTAGATATCTGAAAAAATCATTTACCGCTACTTACAAGACAGTAACCGCTACTGGATATGGTGTTGATCCTGCTGTTGATGGTAACGTCACTGTTGAAGGTAGGAAGAAAACTACTAACAGCTAACTATTATGCCGTTAAATTTGTTTAACTTACTATATCTAAACTTTAAGAGAAAACCACCCATTTGTTTAAGTGGTATTATGATCTTCTCCCTTTACTTGGCTCGGATCCACTTGTAACTGGTGAAGGAATGCAGTCAAATGGGAATATCGTCAGTGGGACTCCTGATTTAAGTGCGTATGATGAACAGCCTGATCATGAAGACGATGTTCATTCAACTAACATGGATGATGTTGATGATGTCAACTTGGATGATGATGATGATGATGATGGTTTACCCCTCTCTTCCACTAGCTCACCTTCGCCTAGACAAAGTAGATGAAAAAAGGGGAGTCTTAATGAGTGCATTACCGACTTCTTTGAGAGAAAAAAAAGCATCTAAGAAATATGAAGATCGCGAGGACGACCTATTGGAGTTCCAAAGAGAAAAGAGAGATGACGAGAGAGTAGCAATGATATTCGAGAGACAAAAGCAATGGCTGCTTTTAAATAAAGAACTTCGAAAGGAAGAAAAAGGATCTGAAGGATATGAAACCATAAAGAATTTCATGGAAGACCTTGCAGATTATTAGCCTATTTCTTTTTTAAATAAATGTTTATTATTTTTGAGCGTTGTTATGCAATATATCATTCTTCAACGGATTTCTTCTGAAATTTAAACTACTATCATCATCTGACCTATTCTGCGAACTACTGATGAATCTCCTATGTCCATTGGCCTCTCTGAACTCCTCTATGTCAGTTGAATCTTTTAAAAGTAAATTATGCATAGTGCAACAAGCACGAATCAATCTTCCTGCTTCGATCAAAGTTTTTCTGTCACGAATTGTAATACAAAGCTCTTGAAGGCTTTGGTAATTTCCTTTAAGAATTCCATTGCAATGTTCAATTGCGATACGAGTTAGAGCTACGTACAAATTAAATTTCTTTATTTCTTCTTTTGTAGCCTGTACTGAACCGGTTCTGTATGATGAGATGACAGTCGAGGTGACACTGTATGCACTATCAGCTAATATATATTCACCAGGGGAGAAATGTCTATGTGGGGATTTGGCCAGACTTGCTGCCTGATAAACATTATTATCATGAATAGCGCCAGGACATCCAGTGACACAAACACAAATTATTCGTTTGTGATCACAAACGAGCATTGTAGAGATACCATACGCACGTTTATAAGAATAAAAATTATTCTTGGCATAGCTGGGACTACGCTCGGTTCTTATAAATGTACCATCGACAAATCCGACGCATGACTTGAAGTGGTTTCTTTCGCCTATCTTCTTTGATATATGTTCCCTTTCTTCCGCCGCTGGCCAGTAAACATACTGACTTTCTTTAGCCAAAATTGCATTTATGGTTCTCTTGGTGCAATTGATCACAGTACCTTCTACTTTCAATGTTAGATCATAATAAATCTGAGCGTTTTTTTTTTGTCATACCAGAAACACCAAAGTAATCGGATACCTGCGTGATCGAAGCAGCATTTTTTTTACATCCCAATCGATGAAAAGTGATCAAAAAATGGAGCTCAATTTTCTCTTTCGTGAAGTTCTCGAACTCCTCATAATCACCAAAAGCTCTGACTGCGTCTTTGAAGGCTTCTTTACTCATCCTTATTTTACTTTTAAAGACACTTTCTCTACCTTCGTTTAATAAATCGAGATATGTGCCAGTACGAATACGAGTACCCCAGTTTTTTTTCAGGCTGTATCTTTCGGTTTGTAAAGCAAGGTAAAAAGCTGCCATTGGTTCCAGATTCTGTTTTTTTATCGCGATTATGCGACGATCTACTTCGGTCGACTTGGTTTCTCGTTCATATTTTGTAATGAAGAAAAACAGCATTTTTTTTAACGTCTTCCATGAGACGTTTTTTAGTTGACAAGAGAGGCATAATAATAATAAAAGTGTTGTTGAAGTGGAAAAGACTAAAGTAATAAATTATGTCATGCTTGATAGCCTTACATCATGTAGCGAAATACCAAAATGTTATTGGACGTAAAAAAAGCTGGAATAAATTTTTATTTTTCTTGAGCACTTTTTGCTCCAGCAAATTTAAGAAATCACAAAAAGAAATCAGAGAATGCTTGGCCAATAGAATTTATCTAAATTTGCTGGAACCTGTGTCAGATATAATTTTAGACTAAGCTCTGTACAACTTCAATTTAGATATAACCATTTCACAAAACTAAAATTCAATAAAGATCATCTTTGATTTACTATACTTAACTTTACATAAGCACATCTATTAAAATCCTTCTGACACCTGGAGGCTCGAAGTTGTCGGAGTACAATTCAGATACATATATATATTTCTTAATCATACAAAACAATAAAGACTATCTTTTATCTACTACTCCACTCTCGTATATATCTTACTTAATACAAGATCAGACCCGACAAACTTACTTGAGCGTCCCTACTGTCACTGTCGGGTCTGATATAAGTGTTACGCTTAGTTATAGATATTTAAGTAGAGTAGTAAAAGAGTTATTCGTTTTATTGAATGATTGATCTGACATATTTATAACTATCTAAAAGCAGTCACGACAATACCCCCTTCCCAAAAAGAGCTTCATGTACGGAAAAAAAATTATGAATTCATAATTTTATCTTTTGCTCTGGCTGTGCGAGGGATATACCAAGATTTGTTGATTGGGGAACCATCGTATTTAACGGGGTGTAACCTATCAGTGTGAACCCAGGAGGAGTATACTTTTCCGTCGACTTCCTTGATCTGGTATGTGTTGAAATCCAAGTTACATTTTAACACCTGATATGGACCCATCCAGTTAAATTCGAGTCCTTTCTTGCTTTCATGTCTAAGCATCACGTAGTCGTTGATCTGAACTCTTGAGTTTGTTGACCTTTCAGGGCATCATCCCACTTGACTTTATCTTTTTCGGCTTGAATTCTTAATCGATCTTCGGCTTGAAATCGATTCTCTCGCAGGTACCTTAGGTGAGTGAGAGCATCTTCAGCAATTAGCTCCGGATCTTCTTCAGTAAGTGGATCCATGAAAGGACGAAGTGGATCACCAGGCAAAACCGGATTAACGCCGTATGTCATGTAAAAAGGACTAAGACCAGTTGTGGCATGCTTGCGAACACGACAAGCGAAAAGAGCAGTTTCCATGAATTCATCCCAGCTGTGAACTTCACCCTTCACATATTTCGTTAGCATGTGCTTGAACGTCTGGTTGAGTCGCTCACACTTTGAATTCGTACGAGGATGGAACGCACTGGTAAAAATATGATGCGTTTTTAATTTTTGCATGTACTGTTTCAATATTTTTGACATGAAGTTGGCACCACGATCTGTTACAATTTCCACAGGACAAGAAAAACGCATCACAATTTCTTCATATATAAACTTGACTATTTCAGAAGCAGTAGCAAAGGGGAGAGCTTTTGCAATAGGCCAATTTGTGTTGTAGTCAACAGCCATAATGATCCATTTGTTGCCATTTTTTGTAAGCGGTAATTCGCCAATAAAATCCAAATGCCAGCGAGAGAATGGCGGAGGTACTTCCAAAGGTTTCATGGGAGCATGGTGTACGTCCTTTTCCTTTCTAGAGTGCAATTGGCATTCAGGACATTGAGCTAACCAATTAGATATATCACTGGACATTTTTGGCCACCAAAATCTTGTTTTCATCAATTGGGTGACAGTAAGTTTTCCTTGATGCCCAAAACCACGGTGAAAATCTTCAACTAAATCAGCACGTCGTTTAAATGGAATGAACTTGATTAGTTTTTCATTATTAGAGTCGATTGATTTCTTCCAAACATGGCTGTCTTTTGCTACAAAATTATTTCGTTGTTGAACTAGTTGTTTTTTGAGATTATCAGGCCAAGAATCTTCATCATGGAAATAGAACAAAGGCCAGTCTTGCAAGGGGTCAGTTATCAACGGGTCATCAAATTGACGGGTTTTCTCAGAAATAATAGCTGCACATACTTCAGGAGATTCGTATAGATACCTGGGCTCGAATGACTTAACATTGGGAACACAATCGGGACCTTCCTTCCTACTTAAACTGTCCGGTACTATTTGGTCGACACCTTTTTTGTAAATGATTTTGGGTGAGTACTGACTTAGTTCGGCCATCCATCTTTCGAGGCGAGGTGAAATTTTTGCAGAATCGTTGTAGTACTTGAGAGGTAAATGATCAGTATAAACTTCATAATCGTTACCATCTATAAAACAGCGCCATGTTCGGAGACAATGCAGAATAGCTAAATATTCTCGCTCTTGAGCCGGATATGCTCTCTCTGGAGTACTGAATTTGTGAGATTCGTATGCAACAGGTTTCCATTTATTATCATCATTGGGGTCTTCTTGGAGTAAGACACCGCCACACATATAGTCAGAACTATCGCATTCAATTCTCCATCGATTCGTCATGCAAGGTGTGAGTAACACAGGAGCAGATGTGATCATTTTCTTGATTTCATCAAAAGCTGCTTGGCATTCCAGAGTCCAATTTATACCTCGTTGTTTATGACCACCACCTCTGGTAAGATCAGTAATAGGAGCCGCTACGCCAGCAAAAGACGGGAGAAAACATTTGTAGTATTGACACATGCCAATAAATTTTCGAATATCTTGAACTGTTTTCGGAATAGGCCACGATAAAATCGCCTCCACCTTCCGCTTAGACGGGCTGATACCAGCATTAGCAATGATGTCATATCCAAGAAATGTGAGTTGTTTATGGTTAAACTTGCACTTGTTACGATTGACTACCAAACCAGCATCAGCTAATTTCTTCATTACCATATGGACATGCTGCTTGTGAACGTTAATATCTTTATCTTTGGTAAAAATAAGAACATCATCGATATAAACAATGCATATCTTATCAATATACTCATGTAACACTGAATTCATCATTTTCATAAATTGAGCACCGCTATTCTTGAGACCAAACGGAATGACTTTCCAACGAAATTGACCATATCTTGTAGTGATTGTTGTTTTTTCGGAGTCCTTTTCAGTCAATCTTTGCTGATGAAAACCACTTTGCAAATCGATGGAACTAAAATACTGAGCACCATGTAACTGTTCGAGGCACTCATCAATTCGGGGTACAGGTATACGCTGAGAAATGGTAGCCTTATTTACCGAACGAAAATCACAGACCATTCGGAGTTTCGGTGGTTGTCCTTCAATAGCAGCCGGGCTTTTTACAAAAAGAACGGGAGTACCATATTGCGAAGAGGTTGGTTCCAATAATCCTTGTTTTAATAAGGTATCTAGTTGCCGTTTCAGTTCGCGAAGTTCTATAGGACTCATTTTATATGGAGGCTTGGCATCGATTTTTACATTGGGATCCAAAACAATCATATCTTCAACAGAATCACGCATAGGTGGGAGGCTATCAATAACTCCTTTAAACACCGTCGGATAGGCTGCAGCAAATTCATCAATCCATTCCTGATTTATAATTTCCTCGGCAGATCTTTGTATCGTATCAGAAGCAGGAGTATTGACCATAACTAAAAGATCATGTCGCTCATCCATTTTCGAAAGATCGATCAAATAACATTCATCAACTTTACCTTTTTTAAGCAATCGATCCAATTGTTTAGCAGTAATAAGAAAATCCATATCAAGCGGTGCAGCAGTATCAGTTTGTACATCAGGGACCGGATCTATTTTAGCCATTGATTGTACCATATGCAGTTGCAACGGATTGATGACAGTTACTTGATTAGGATTGTTACCTACACGGATTTTCCATTGTCCGGAGAACCAATCGGGAACAGGTTGTACTTGAGATAACCATGAACGACCTAAAATGACATCAAACTTTGTACCAAAAACATATGCCTCAATTCTGTCAGTATAACCATTTAAAGCAATAGAAAAAGACGCAATTGAGTTGATTGCTGTTTGTTGGCCATTTGCTGTTTCTACTGTTTGACCTTGGATGGTAGGTTTGACATTTGATACAAAAGGCAATAATCTAGGATGGATATAATTGGCACTTGCACCTGAATCAATTAAAACAATGCATGGGTGACCATTGACGAGAATCCGATAAAGCGGCAATTTGTTTTGTACATTTTCAGCATGGAGCAAGAAATCAATATCTTTTTGTATGATTGCCTGGTTAACATTCAATGGCTTGACAAAAGAAGCAGAGGACGGTAACACAGAATATAATAATAAATCATCATTCGAATATTGGGCAGAAGAATCTTTATTACTATGATTATTTAAACTATTATTGGCAGGAGGATTTCCTTGAATTGGAGCGGGGCCTGGTTGATAGTTTTGTTCTTGAGGGGGATAATAATCATTCTGTGGGTAATATCCATCATATTCATAGTACTGATCGTTCGATTCATGCATATAGTGCAATTCGGCATTACCTCGTCGACAATTATATTGAAGATGGCCCACCATGCCACAGTTGTAACAAGATCGGCTTTCACCACCATTCATAACACCTCGGAAACCACCGCGAAAACCACCACGAAAACCACCACGAAAACCACCACGAGAGGAACCAAAAGAACTACCACCACGAGAGGGACCAAAAGAACCACCACGAGAAGAGCCAAAAGAGCCACCACGAGAACCACGATAACCACCACGAGAACCACGAAAACCACCACGTCCACCATTGTTGTTCACATAATTCAAAACTTCCCGGGCAATCGTGACCGAAAGATCCATAGGTTCAGGCATCGACGAATCGGATGCAAAAGAAGGAATCGATGGTAGATTTCCATGTTCATTACGGGCCGATTCAAATGTGTACGCCGATTGAATTACCTCGTCCATCGATGGACATAAGTCACCACGGTAGAGGCTTCGTAATTGGATGCGGGCGTCTTTATTTTTCAAACCACGGATAAATTTTGCAACAGCTTCATCATCAGTCATTCTGGGAATTCCTAGTTTCAGATTCATAAAGTCTTGAATGTAACTGGAGATGTTCGTGCGCTGTTGTAATTCTTCCAGTTTATCTCGAAAAATCTGTGCAGAATTAAGAGGTT
>NW_026252518.1:0-56252 GCF_025094135.1 Mucor mucedo | reverse complement strand
ACAAACAAGCAAAGCTATAAACTAATTTAGCATGAAAACAATTACGCACATATGAAACATTAATCAAATTAGATAGTATAAATAACCCCACATTAAAATTAATAAATCTTTATCTTTTATCTCATACTTTATTTTGTACTTGTACTTTGAAGAGTACTCTTCTAGCCAATAGGAATAGGTTCACGTGATAGTCACGTGCTAGGTTATTACGTAAGGGTCAACTAGACATCTGAGGTTTACATTTCGCTTTCTCAAACTTTTTATTAAATTTTAACGGTTAAATATTTTAGCCCACTCGTACTTTAGTATTGAACCTGGATCATACCTGTATCCATCATTTACCAACATACCCGGATGGCAGTATAATTTTTTTTTTTTTTTTTTTTAGCGCTAAAGAAAAACTTTTTTTCTTGCCGGGCAGTTTGATTTTTTTTTTGTGCCGCCTTTTTTTTTTTTTTTTTTTTTTTTTTTTTGGCAAAGTGATTTCGTATACTTAAAAACAGGGTTTCGGTTTGAGTTATAGACAATTTTGTGTTTGTTAGAAAACGCGTATGCACTTGTATCTGAATGATGATAACTGTACGGTTAAGCTATAAATGCTTATTTTACATACAGTTACATTCGTCATTTGTTTTGCTTAATAACACTGGAGGCATGTGTTACTATCACTGTATGGTTAAGCTATGTAAAAATGTTTGCTCAAGAAGTTCTGTAGGATAGCACTTGCTTTTAATCTTTTTGAAATGAAGATGCAGTGTCCATTTCAGTATAAGTCTGACGAGAGTAGGATATTTTTTATGGAAATAACCGTTTATAATACGCCTAAAAAGTAAGCATAAAGTAATCCAGGCTGACACTCATAACGAGCCTAAAAAATGAGCAAAAATTAATCCAGATTAACACTCATAACGAGCCTAAAAAATGAGCAAAAATTAATCCAGATTGACGCTCATAACGAGCCTAAAAAATGGGCATAAAATAATCCAGATTAACACTCATAACGAGCCTAAAAAATGAGCATAAAATAATCCAGATTGACGCTCATAACGAGCCTAAAAAATGAGCATAAAATAATCCAGATTGACGCTTAAACACATATTTTGTATTTCTCCTCAGGATTCGTTGTGTGGCTGCAAGATTTTTAATTCATTGGAACATTCAAGTCGTATTTATCAATGTCGTTAGGAGAGAAACAAGGCGACGTAGTTAAACGAAGAAAAAAAAAAAGAGCTGGAACTGGCCTCATCCCCCTTGTATTAAACGCCTTGGAATTGTCATTGAACATACAAACGTATGATACCAGACGATCTGCGCTATTTCTCAAGAGATATAAAGAATTACGTGCTTCAATTCTACTAAACAGCTCAAATAGATTAAAAATTAAAGGTAGAAAAGGAACGAAAAAAAAAAGTGAATCAAAAATCAAAGAGAGGAAAACAAAGAAAAGAAATTGAAATTAGAGAAGAAGAAAAAACAGATGAAAAAATAGAGGAAAAAAAAAGAACAAAAAAGAGATATAAAAAAAAAGAGGTGAAAAAAAAGAGATAAAAAACAAAAAAGAGAAAAAAAAAAGAGAAAAAAAGGATAAAAAAAAGAGATGAAAAAAAAAAAAAAAAAAAAAAAAGGGAAAAGAAAAAAGAAAGGAAAAAAAAAGTAGATTCTAATTTTATTTGAATGAGCAAAAAAAAAAAAAAAGAAGAAAAAAGAAAGCCTAATTCGTTAAAGATGAGCTAATAGTGACAATACAAATGAGTAAAAAAAGATATACATTTATTAGGCCCAACTGTCTGTGCAGAAACAACAATGAATGAGAAAATTAAAATTAGGGTAAACAATAAGAAAAGGCATCGGTTGTTAAGCACAAATGATGTCAATGATGATCTATTTGTCCGTGCACGCAACAAGCGACTGCTGTCTTCAATTAATTTGATTCTTTCTCTTTTCTTTAAAAAAGGGTGAGTCACATCCCTTGTTGGCGTTATAACTTTTAAACTATTACCTTTGTCATGATCTCATATAATTATCTACAAAGGTTTTGCTAAAAAAACGCGTCTGCATACCCAAAGCCGTATGCTTTAACAAAAAAAAAAGGGAAAGATTTCGAAAGGTCAAAAACTCCGAAGATGGAAGTAACAGCGCGTGCACGCCCAGTTTTGTCTTTTTCCCTTTTCTGTTTTATTTAAAATTAACACAATTATGAGTACTACTATGCAAAACTTACGCCGTTGCACCTGCAGTCGTTGTAAAACGGGTGTTAATGGGTTTAAATTAGTCAACCGAAAGACTCTTGTTAATCATGAAGAAGCCGATGAGAGAGCATCCTTCTTAATGGAACGCATGCAACGTAAGACATGACTAGGATCTACTTAAACACTTACTGATCTTTATTTTTTCACGTTATTAGAAATCAACGAGAGTAATTGCAGCCTTTTTTTTTATGAATAATAGAGCGATCTTATTTACAAATTATTATTTTTATTAGACGCTGCTACAGAAACAGCTGATGTACCTGAACATGCTGGAAACAATGCTAACGAGGAAAGTGACGATGAAGATGTACTCGACGAAATTTTGGATGAGGAGGAGGAGGATGAAGAAGAAGCTCCTGCAGAAGGTAATCTCAGCAATACGAGTAGTAATTTAATAACTAACCTTTTATAAAAAGATCCCTTTGCTCGTTTTGGCAACAATGAGTATCTTCCCACCGAGCCTTTAGCATTCGTTTTGTTTTTGACCTTGTTTTTGCTTAACGGTAAGCACTTGACTGAAGAAGCTTGCGAGATCTTGATGATCATGTTCAACATTGCTTTGGAGATCACCCACCACCGCTACCGCTTTCCCGTACGCGCTGAGACATTTGTTGCCTGGTGTCAACTCGCATCAAGAGTACATCATGGTATGAAGGAATACGTCAGTTGTACCATTTGCCATGCTGTTCACCCATTCGAAACTGCCTGTGAGAAAATTGCTTTGCTTGGAAAGACCTGTTCATCAGTAGAGCCTTTTCCTCGATCCACTCGATGCGGTAACGATCTCTTTTTGGCCAATACAAAAAACGAGTTGAAGCCCAAGAGATCATTCTTCTACAATTCGATTATCACCACTTTAAAGACTTTTTTTTTGCGTGAGGATTTTGTGGATGATGTCAAGCATTGGCAATCAAGAGAGGTTATTCCTGGTGTCATGTCCGACGTGTATGACGGAAGTATTTGGAGAGAGTTTAAGATGGATCCTGCGGATGAAGTACCTTATGTTCAACAATCCGACTTCAACTTGATGTTGACGATCAACGTGGACTGGTTCCAGTTGTACACGAACAGTGTGTACAGTTGTGGTGGAATTTATCTTACAATTCAAAATTTGCCAAGAGATGTAAGAAACTTGAGAAAGAATGTGTTGCTTTGTGCTTTGTTACCTGGTCCTGGAGAACCCAAGACGTTCCAAATGAATCACTATTTGCGTCTTCTTGTGGATGAGTTACTATTATTGGCAGATGGTGTACAAATTCAAACCAGACATCATGGAATTGTTACCGTCAAAGCGGCCCTTACAATGGTAGCCTGTGATTTACCCGCTGCAAGAAAGGTAATTGGAATGACATCACACAACTCCATCAATGCGTGTAATCAATGCACGCACTTGTTCAAGTCAATTCCTGGACATCCTCACCAGAGAAATTTTGCTGCTGCCCCCAGAGATGGTACTTTGGTTATTCGTGATGCTGGTAGTCATCGTGTAAATGCCGAGATTTGGAAAAATACTCCAACGGCTAGTGGTCGCACCGAGTTGGAGCAAAAAAATGGTGTCAGATACAGTGAGTTGCTTCGCCTGTCGTACTTTGATCCCATTGAATTTGTTGTGTTCGATATCTGCCACAACACTTTCATGGGTACGGCTAAACGAATGATGCGTGTGATCTGGAGAGAAGAGATCAACATTGTCAATGATAGAACGGAGCCATTGATCACCAAGGCACATTTGAAAGAAATGTCAAAAGCCTGTTTGGAGAAACTTGTGTTGCCTTTTGGCTATGACGGCCAATCACTTTGTAGAAAGATGAAGATCGGTGAAGTTGGCTTTGGGCATGTAAAAAGCGATGAGTTTAAAGCTTGGGTTTTGGCCATGTCTCCGTATTTGCTGTCAATGAGACTACCTAAACAGTATTATGACAACTGGATGGATTTCGTTGCTGCCAATGTGTACCTGTCGAGTCCGATGATTTCTTTGGAGGAGGTTGAGAAGATGCATGTACATATGATGAAATTTTTGGATGATTTTGTCAAAACGTACAATGATCCAACCTTGTTTGTTTCAAACATGCACTACCATTCGCATCTGAAGATGGTGCTCAAGAAATGGGGTCCAGGTCCTTCCTCGTGGATCTTTAACTTTGAACGGTATAACTGTGATGTCAAGTCGTTCAAGACTAATAGAAAAGGACCGGTCGAGAAGACGTATATGAAGAAGTTTCTTCACGCTATTCATTCTGAAGATTACTTTAGAGGTTTGAACTCTTCTTTTGTGTTGGGACCTCGACACAATGCACAGGTGACAAGATTGTTTGCTGGTGGTAATATCCATGGGTACGACAAGGTAAACGATGAGCTTGAGGGGGAATATCAAAAATCCAAGGTTGATTTTTCTCTTTCTCAATTCTTGGAAATTAACCACGGGCATAAACTGGCGTATGGCTATGAGGAGATGCCACAAAGCGTTTTTTCAAAGATGAAGATCAAGTGTACGACCGAATATGGACTCTGTGATGTTTGGTCATCTGTTGAGCTACTACGTGGATCTGTATCATGTGTGGTTTGATCCCTTTGCTGCCCACAGTAGAATCAACAAGTTTGTCACCTTGGATTTGTTTGGGGCTGTGTTCAAGTCAATGGAATCAGCTTGTGCCAATGCACGTGGATCTTACATCCGTGCATTTTATCGTCTGACAGATCACGAGGATATAGTCAGGGAAGAGGAGACTAGTGGTGAGCGTACGGCACGCCACTATAAATCTATTTCAGATTCTGGCGTGCTCAGACCTGCTCAAGTGGTCATGTTCTTTCGCCATTCCGTAGATGTAATGCAGAGTACTAGGAAAATAGCCAGTGGAACACACACTTTCGCCTTTGTTAGGTACAGTATAAACGTGAAACCATTTATTCTTCACGCGTCTAACTTTTTTTTTAAGGTGGTTCAAGGAATCAGCGGTGCAGTTGGGTTCTTATAACCATCACAACATGCATGTTGTTGCCAATGAGTTTGAAGAGATGTCACGCATGTCCATATTGCCTGTTCATCTTATTCATTCACCCATTGTAGTCAAGATTAGTCACCTCGACAACATCAATGTAGTAACGAACATGGCTCAGAGGTTATTTTTTTAAATGGTAAAACGTTCTTTTTTTTTTCTCTCAGTATTATCTGGTTTTTTTTTATGGTTTTTAGGATCTATTTTTATTCAGATGAAATGGCCCATCTGGGCAAGCGTGCACGCTGTTCTGTAGTCAAGGGAGACTCGACCACTCTTGAGGTACGAGGTAATGAAATACCTCGAGATGGACCGGCAGGAGCATCCAAAAAGGCATAAACCTGTTCCAACTATTAGAATAAATGTTGTAAGTAAATTAGCATTGGCTTTGATGTTTAATTTATTAACTTGCCTTGGTAGATCTCCAAGAGGGACAGAGCTTCACCAACGACGTGGCCAATCCGTGCGCATTAACGGCGTCGTTTTCCTCCTCTGACATATATTCCGGCTGCACCACAGCGTGACAATCGCCAGACGAGATATGGAGGCGGTCCTCAATCAAATGTTGAAAACGTTCAAAGTGTCTTAAACGTCTTCTCATTTTCTAAATCGAAGGTACAGTTTAATATATTGTGTGTTTTTGATTCTTATACTATACTTACGGTGGCCATTCTTGACCCCATGTTAGAAACAACAGCAGATTGTTGTACTTCTGCTGCTGTTTGAGTCTCATTGCGACGGACTCGTCTTCTCACATTCTCCTGGTGCGTTCTGATACGCCTGGCCAGAACAGAGGCTTGATTCTCTCCAAGCTGGTGAGTATCCGGAAGACCATACGTGCGGATTTCTTCCAGACGAAATTGGTTCAAGATATGGTTGTAAATATCAATATTTGTTCCCTCCAACAAAGTTGAATTAACATCCCAAGCAGGAAGAGTTAATTCCCTACATGCACGCCTGTAGAAAGCTCGAATCAGGGCCTACAGATGGTAATATTAAAATGATGTACTGATATTTTTTTAATAGCTAGATAGGTATAATTCTTACACTCTGTTGAGGATCAGTTCCTATTCTTTCACCACCAACACGTCGATTTCCTCGTTCATATGCATCCATACGACTCTCGAGCGCAGCAATGCGTTGGTTATCACCAGTACGTCTTCTAGGAGGGGCAACAAAGGCGGGTGCTGCAGGTTGAGCGGATTGCACCACGGGGGTACCGTTTGCGCTGTAAGTAATGTTATTTGTTGTGTTACTTGCCATATTATTTTGTAAAGAAGCGTAAAGAACAATATTATTACTGTTTGGATCTACGCTTATAATTAGACCCTTTTTTGCACACAATAAACTTGTCACAGTAAAAAAAAAATTAATCCTTTCATCTTTCTTTTTTTTTATTCCATCTCTTTCTTTCACTTTCTTTTTCTTTTCCTTTTTTTGAAAAAAAAAAAAAAAAAAAGTTTTTTTCTGTAAGTACTATTCTTTTATTTTATAAGAGTTAACATGTCAGCTAACATTACTCTTGTATAGTGTTCAATTAAAAGAGGTAACCAGCCCAGGCCTACATATGTCCCTATTGTAAGAACTTTAAAAATGCCACGCCTCTCATTCGAAACTAATCGTCCCCCTGCCTTTTTTTTTCTATGACAGGTCTTGTTTCCTCTACATTGGCATAACGCATTGTCTCCTTTCTCTTGGCCTTAATCCCCTTCGTTGGCTCTCTCTTAACAAAATAACAGGCTTTCTTTTTGGGCCATCACTCGGGCATCTTTTTTTTTTTTTTAAAAAAAAAATGGTAAGATAAGCACTCCTTCTGAAACGTGTCGAAGACTGACAATCATCTTTCATAGATGCCTACAAGACTCTGGTTACTACTGGCTTTTTGGCACGGCTGGCTTACGTATGGTTGCCTAATGAACCACGACAATAAGAGGTAACGTCAACATGAGAATGGGTAAAAATCAAAACCTAATTATGAACACAGGTTTCAGGCTGCCAAGACTTTATCTAAATGATTCCAACAATGCTCTTCCTTTTGCAACTTGATATCGGTAAATTATATATACCATGCTTTTTGACTATCATATTAATTGTTTTTTATTAGATTCCTACTTTTTACTGGTGCCATCTTAATCTTCGCCTACTTAATGACCGTAAAACTGCTTCTTATGACTCCTTTTTGACTTTCTTCAGGGTAAGATTTACACCATACTGTCTCGCTCAGCTAACTTATTGTCTTAAAAATAGATTTCCAAGCTATGCCCCAACTTCAAGCCCCCTTTTGCATTCTGCTCAAATATCATCGTTGTCAAAAACTATATACGCACTGGCTGACAAGAATAGTAAACATACGCTCGCCTTAGGACTCCTCGTTTTTCAGTCGTCTTGCTGATTCTCTGTCTCGCTGTCTCGCTGTCTCACTGTCTCACCTCGCCAATAGCTCTCTTTAGTAAACATAACTACGAAACGCTGCTTTCTACTTGTTTATTGTATTTGACGTGAACCCCATGGTTATAAAACGATATACTCTTTTACCTCCCCTGATGACTATAGGACCCCAAACAAGTACACGGTAAGGTAAGTTTTATAATTTGGAATGTGTAAATAGATCTAGTGTGTATACGTGTTTTTTTTACAAAATAAAAATTTTTTCATCCCATAAATCCTATTATTAAGCCCATTTGAATACATCTTTTTCTATAATTTAATCCAATGATCGTAAAGCATATCTGAATAGATGCTATAATTAATCCAGTAATAAAAAGGAATTCATCATCATCTTGATTATTAAAGCCAATGATGTACGATCATATATAAGATATGACGAATATCAAGCCAGTAATACCAAAGCTATATTATGAATCATCAAAGAAGCAGCCAGTATCATGTCCCCATCTATAAAATTTAGTCCAATGAAACCATGCTATATATCCAGGTATTAAGATAATTAATCCATAAGGACGGTACAGTCTTTAAGATAATTAATGCTAAAGGATGGTACAGGTATTACCATAATTAATGCAAAAGGATGGTACAGTCTTTAAGATAATTAATGCTAAAGGATGGTACAGGTATTACCATAATTAATGCAAAAGGATGGTACAGTCTTTAAGGTAATTAATGCAAAAGGATGGTACAGGTATTACCATAATTAACCAGTCATAACCGGAGTTCCAGGTATTTGTATATTTAACGGAGTCCGGGTATGACCCATCAATTTGAATATTTAACCAGTCATAACTGGTCATAACTGTATGTAAAAAAGTACGAGTGGCCGGTACTTTTAAAATCGATAAAAAATCAACAACGTTAGCAACAACTTCCAAAATAAGTTTTACAGTATTAAAGCTTATTACCTCAAGTACCTTCAAACAAGTTTTCAACCCCATTGGACAAGATCTACAGTTTTTAGAAAATTCAAAATTGTTAATTTCTTAAAAAATGGAAAATCAACAAGCAATGGACTGCACCATTGATTCTGTACAGCCCAACCTCGATCACGGACAACTCTTGCAATATGTCTACAATCTAGCTTCTCAAGTTAACGAACACTCTACAATTTTGAAAGAAATGGCACTTCTGAAAGAAAAAATCTCTACTCTTGAAAAGAAAATATGATTCTCGCCTCGGAAAATAAAATTTTAAAAGAAAAATTTGTTTCCGTTTCAACCAACCCCGGTGCATCCAAAACCAACACTCCACCTCGGGTTTTAAATCAATCCACCGAGAATGGTAACCGCGGCTCCTCCAGCCAAGACTCTACATGGGCAACCAAGACCGCTGAAACGCGCCCTGAAAAACCCAAACGTACTTCCCCTGCTTCATCACTTAAGAAGAAAATCGCTGCTGCTCGTCCCTTCCAAAGCACCGAGGATAAGGGTCCTCAAGGCTTCCAATATGTCTATATTGGTCGCTCACGTAAGATCATTCGATCTGAAGTCCGTTCTCGCCTTCGACGTTCAGGCATTGACACTGGTCGTATCCTGGATGTCACCTTCCCTGCCTCTGGAGTATTAGGATTACTCATGCATGTCCAATATGTCAAAACATTTACAGATGCTATGACTAAGGTAGACGCCACTCTGTTCCCAAACTTTGATCCCCTTGATCCTAAACATTTGGCGGATCCCAGATACTCTGACCTGACATACGAAGAACGTTGTCAAAAGATGCACGACATTGTCAATAGTCGTGCTATCGATACTCTCACCTTCTTGCGTCCTCTTGTTGTTGGCCCTGTTGCTCGTTCCTTTGTGGAATTTGGCTGGATCGATGACGAAGATGCCAAAGATGCTCTTGCTGGTGCTCGTAAGAAACTTGACCAAGTGGATCCTCGAAAGGCTGCATTCTACTTCAAGAACAATGAAGTCGAACCTCTCTCAGAATCTGAAATGGAACTCTAATGAGTGTCCATTACAATTCGAACAACAACACCTCCCTCCGCTCCTTCTCATTTAGTCTCTGGAATGCTAATGGTCTTCGGGCTACAACCATCCAAGATGTACTATCTCATGTCACTAATTCCGATCTCCTTTTCATCACCGAAACATGGCTCACTGCTGGTTACTTGCCTGCCAATTGGTCTCAATATCATCTCTACGGTACTTTGGTCTCTAATGGTAATGGTCGAGGATCCGGTGGTGTGTCATGCTTTGTCTCGCCTCAATGTCCTATTCCTGTCACTCAACTTCCTTCTCCCAATGCATATACCCTATCAATGAAAATTGGTAGCGTCAATGTACATTGTTCATACTTCCCACCCAGCCTCTCTCGAGAGCTGGTGCTTTCCGCTTTAAGGTCTATCCCCCTAGGCTCTGACACCATTCTCTGTGGTGACTTTAATGCACGTCTTGGTCCTTTCACTGGTGATTCTATTACTACGCCTCGTGGTGCTGATCTAACTACTTGGTGTGAACAACAAGATCTCTTGGTTCTAAACTCATCTCTGTCGCATGGTGTAGCAACGTTCTCAACATTCCGGCAAAATACAGAACAATGCAGCATCATAGATCTGTTTCTAACCAACATACCCGACTGGAATTTCAAGCACCCTTCCCTGGTGGTTGAATCTGATCTTTCTCTCGGTTCAGATCATAGACTTATGACTCTGTCATTTGAATATGATTCTGCTTTACGATCTGGGGGTAGTAGGTCTGGGGGTGATAGGTCTGGGGGTGATGGATCTGGGGGTAGAGATACCATAGCTCCAAGACGCCTATGGAATCTCTCGCGACTAGGTGAAGATGGTCCTAAAGCGCTATTTCAGTCCAAGTTTGTTTCTCTTGTTGCTCCTCTTGTCGATTCTCTTACTGATCTAGTGTATAATCCTCCCCTGGTCTGCCCTGATATTGATGGCCTCAACCAAAATCTTAATGATCGCCTCTATCAAGCTCTTGACTCTTCTGTTGGTGTTAAAAAACCTAACTCTGGTAAGAAGTGAAAGTATTCTGGTCCAATGAAATGCAAGAAGCCGCTCGAGAACGTGATCGTTGCTTTGGCAGGTGGCGTCACTCTCGTGGTGTTGACAAAGCCTACTGGTGGAATCAACATCTTACAGCTCATAAATCTCTTCGTCGTCTGGTATCTGCAGCAAAACGTCTTTCCTGGAAAAACTTTTGTGAGTCCCTTGAAACCAGCTTCTCCAAAGCCACTGCTACCCTAGCAAGAATAAAACGTCGCAGACAGTGCTCTTCTACCTACGCTCATCTTGATGGTCCTCAAGCTTCAGTTGATGCAATGGCGAATCACTTGTCTAGCGTATACGCTGGTAATCTCCTCCCTCCTCCTGCCAGTCGTCCTCCTCCACCACCCAGTTTCCTTGACAATAGTCCTCTCCCTGTTCCTGATGACGGACTATTTGACGTTGATCGTGTTTTAGAACACATCAACCGATTACCATCACGCAAGGCTCCTGGTTCTGACCACCTCAAGGCTGAAATGCTTAAGTCTCTTGGCAAAGATATAGCTAAAGTACTCTCCCTTCTCTTTACCCTCTGCTATCAATGGTCATATACACCTAGCCTATGGCGCATAGCTAATGTATTCCCTATTCACAAAAAAGGTGACCCATTTGACCCAGCAAACTACAGACCTATTTCACTGACATCTGTCATTCGAAAACTGTTTGAATTCACTCTCTCTGCCTCTCTCTCTCTCCTCAGCCCTCCACTGGATGTAGCTCAAGGTGGGTTTCGCCCACAACGTAGCCCCCTTGATCAAGCCCTTTGTTTACATGACCTCGTACGTGACTACCTCCGTACAAATCATCGTCTTCCAGTGGTAGCATTCCTTGATATTAAAGCCGCCTATGATACCGTCGATAGACGTGTAATCTGGAACTCCCTGGCCAACTCTCCTCTCCCTAAGCCTATCCTTGCACTATTGGTAAATTTATTTGATGATGTTCACATCTCAGTTTTAATTTCCAATCATGTATCCACTCCCTTCTCTCCTGCTACTGGTGTACTCCAAGGTTCTGTCCTGTCACCTTTGCTCTACACTCTCTACATTAACTCTCTGCCTGGTGTTCTTCGGTCTGTTGCTACACCAAGTACGACTTCTGTCCTCCCTCCTGGTGCTACTCAACGTACTCCAATTAATTGCCTCTTGTTCGCTGATGATGTAGCTATCCTAGGATCTGCATCTCAAGTACAACGCATGCTCAACCTATCCGCTGAACACTCCCACTCGATTGGCTACCGATGGAGTCCCTCAAAATGTGCTGTTCTCAATGCCCCCACAACCGGCCCTCAAATGACATTGTACGGTAACTCACTACCTACAGTTGATGAGTTTGTATACTTAGGCGTACCTTTCAACAAGGATGGTCTGTATGGCCCTGGCATCTTGTCCCTCCGCCAAGCAAGTGCAATCAAAACCATGGCCCTCCTCACTTCAGTTGGTGTCCACAAAAATGGTTTCTCTCTCCTCCTCTGCTCCCGGCTATATACCAGCTTTATTCGTCCAAAAATAGAGTATGGTCTCGCCATCTCCCACCTCACAGCTACACAATTAAAAGCCATTGACGATACACAAAACCGGCTTGTCCGAATGTTCGTTGGTGGATCTTGGTTCAATGTCGCTAAACATATTACTTGTCTCCCCTCGATGAAACACCGCTATAACGTGCTTGTCACTAGATATGTGTTGAGAGCTAATTCACTACCAGATGACTGTCTACTTGTTCTCCTGAAGTCTCTACAAAAACCACCCAGATTGATCTCTCTTCTTCAAAAGAATGCCCTCTACAGATCTCTGCCAACTCCACTACCCGCCACTCCTGCTTTACTGAATACACACTTCAGAAAATTCTGGCAAGACCAATTTGATACTCTCATGGCTAAAACTGTTACCTCTGGACATCATGTTCTACTTCGAGCATGTCGTCCAAGTACTTCTAAACCTGACCCTATACTGTATCTTCCAATGTCCAAAACGGCTAGAAGTCGCCTAGTACGCTGGCGTCTAGGTCGATTCGCCAACATGCGTGAATAATGCCCCTGCTTCTCTGGTGAATACATCACTCGTGACCACTTTCTCTCTTGTCGTGCTCTGGAGTCAACCGTTTGGGAATCTCTACCACAATCCCCATCACCTACAATTCATCGCCTTGAATTTGCAATTAGTATTCTTCCAACTTCCGCTTCTTCAGGTCCACCACCATACTGGTCTGACTTACTTCAATTACTATATGCAATTGATTGTCTTGTACATCCTCTTGCTAATATCGCCCCTGACCCGGATCCTGGTGATTCATGACTTCCCCCTTCTCTGCTCCCTACATAGATGACCTATTTGTATCTGTCGTCCATCTGCGTCGCTACGGTGGTAATTCATATCAAAGTTCCCAGCCGATAGTCGAACCAGAGGATCATTTACAAATACATTAGTCTACAAGCTCTTTTCTTACTCGTAATCCTTTTTTTCCCCCATATGCTCTCTGTTGGGTTTTTTATATTTTCTCCTCAAATTTAACTTAGTTCATCCTTTGTGGCATTTATGCTCTATAGGGTCGCCCATACACTGTTTTAAATAATCAAATTAAAATCTTTAGCTTGAGCTATACCCACACTCTCTTTCTGTGTCAGTCTTTGCTATTGCTTAGGCTGAATACGAAAACTGATGTGTTCCAGATATTTGTCAGTAGGGAACTTATACTTCGATTTAAAAAAGGGAAAGAAAGTTATTTTATTTATTTTTATATCCAGAAACTACTTTATCAACTTTATTCTTTGGTCTTTTTCTCCGGCCCGGGTTAACCGGTTTAAACTCAGGATTAATATGTTTAAGCGCTGGTCTATTTGCTGGCCTGATATCTGTCAGTCTTGAATATTCTTTGACTGATGTACTCGAAGCGGCTTATATACTAAGCGGTGTTTAGGGGTACGTTGCCAGTATGAGTAAAGTGAAACAAAAGTCGTTTTTATTATTTTTAGATTTCAGAAAACTATACCTTAGCTATTTTTAATTCTTTTGCTGCGGCCCGGATCGATCGGTTTAAACTCAGGCCTGATATGCTTGAGTGGAGGTCTCTCCACAGGCCTGATATGCTTGAGTGGAGGTCTCTCGACAGGCCTGACATTACTTTCCCTCCAAAAAGTTGGTCGTCTCTGAACAATATACGATTCGCCATCGGGGGTTTTAACCTGCACATCTTTGATTTGAGAGTTAGGTCTTTTAAAAACCCGAGCCGTAGTAACTTTCTGGGGTGTAGGTACGGTTATTCTTGTTGTAAAGGGCGGCTTTAAAGTAAAGTCAAATTATCGACCAGGCTTATTGTCTTGGATTGATGGCTCTGCTTTATCGGGTAGAGATAAATCAGCAGATTTAGTATCTTGATCAATTGCTGTACTGATCTGACTAATAGAGGACCCTCATTTATTCGACTGAGATACAACAAGAGAAGTATTATCTTGATTAAATGATGATGTGACTTTGCTGATAGAATCATCCTTTTCCTCTCGGTTTACAGATCTTGATTTATCCCTCGTCTTTCTTTCTGTTTCCTCCTCCACATCTGCTACTTTCTCAATCATACTACCATCAGACTGATTGTCCATCTCCTCATCCACAATATTATCACCGGACGATATATCCTCATACATATCCACAATCAACTTTTCAGCATCCTTTAAATGCTGTTCATCTTCGACACTTGATTGATCCTTCGGTTGTTCCTCATCCTCCATTGCTTCATCCCCCACCACCGACTCATACACAGACGATGATTCAAGACAGGATCCATTACTTGGTCAGCTATTTGATCATCCGTATTGGCAGGTAATTTCTCCTTTTTCTTTTCCTTATCATTCTTGACCTGTTCTGGATTATGTGGATTAAGCTCTGGAGTAGACTCTGTACCCAGCTGTGAATTAGGCGGTGGATTAGGCTTGATAATAGGCTTGACGATAGGCTTGGGAATAGGCTTGGGAATAGGCTCAGCTGAGAAATTATAGTAGGCCACTGCGTCCCCTTCAGAGGTCGTAGCTTGTAACCTTGTTGAACGAGAGACCACATGCGCACCATCACCCCCACGACCGCTGCGAGTTGACCTAATATCTTTGACTTTACGACGGGAGACCGTAGGATTATACCATGTGGAGTAAGGCTTATCACCAACCGCTGGTTTTAGCCTGTCCTTGTGGATCAGTGTATCCAAACGACGACCTTCAATAGTTTCAAGACGGCATGTACCATATTCTTCAAAAACCTCAGTTATCTTGAATGGTCCTGTGTACTTTGGTTCAAGCAAAAATTTTCCGTCATTGGTTACCATAACCATATCCCCTACTTCATATGATATTGGTTTGATTGAAGCATCCCAGCGTTCTTTGTCTTTTTGACCCATGGCTTTCAATTTGGCTTCAGATACAGCACGGTGTTGACCCAAACTCTGCAATTCACGCGCGGTAATATCGGCCACTGTTTCCGGGTCAGCAAAAGACTACTTCAAAATAAATGGAATTGATGCATTTCCAGGTATACGAGGCTTGTTGTGTTTTAAGGTAAGGTTAAATTATAAAAAGACTATAGGAGTAGTTTGAGACTGTTTATAAGATTGTCCTTTATTAATAAATGAAATGTACGAGTATTTATATAAAAGACTGTCTGCTGTGTTCATATCTCTAGTGCTATCTTGAAGTTATCATTGATTAACCAAAAATGTATACGATTATTACATAGTCACTAATTTAGTCTTGTTCTAATAAATGTTAAGTCTTCTTAACTCTCTTTGCTTTAAACTAAATTTTAAGTATTTCTCAGACGTACTAAATTAGACTTGTGATGTAATATCCTTATAGTTCTTACTATGACATTTATTGTTAAGCTTATATCACAAATGGTATCAGCATGGATAAACCTTTGTTAGCTCTAATATGGCTATAGCCTTGCTAGGTCACCACAAGGCTCACTACCATAAACCAAAAAAGTATGGTAAATAACCAGTAGTAACATTGGTTGTTACCTGGGTAGCCCACAAGGAGACATCCACAAACTCATCCCAACAATGAATGCGACCTTCGACGTAATTTCGAAGCATATTCTTAATTGTACAGTTGTATCTTTCTACCTTCGAATTGCTTCGAGGATGAAAAGCCGAGGTGAGTTTATGCTTGACACAGATACGCTTTAGGTGCTCTTCAACAAGTCCCCTGCAAAAATTGGCTCCTCTGTCAGTAACTATTTCAATGGGACATCCAAACTTGACCACAATCTCTTCATATATGAACTGGGCAACGGCTTCTTTTGATGCAACTGGCATAGCTCTGGCTATTGGCCAATTGTTTGCGTAACTCACGGCAGTGATAAGCCACGTATTACCATTTGTAGTTAAAGGCGGCTCGCCGATAAAATCAATATGCCATCGTTCGAATGCATGAGGTACCAGTAGTGGATGATGTTCATCTTGATGACCAGATGGTTTTCGACGATTCAATTGGCACCAGGGACAGGTGCTAATCCATTCCTCTACATCAGCCTTCATTCTTGGCCACCAATAGCGATCACGGAACAGGATATAAAGCTTCTTGATTCCCGAATGTCCTAAGCCTTCATGATACTTTGACACCAAATCAGCTCTCTCAGAAAAAGGTACGTACTTGACCTCTTTTTCCACCACCTTCTTGTCCTGATCCATAATTTTGACCTTCCGATAAATCAAACTAGACGTGACTTTAAAATGATCCTTCTCCTTCAACAAGTGCTGCTTTAAATCGTCGTCCTCCATCTTTTCATACCAATCGTCTAGATACAGAAGAGGCCAATCTTGACGAATAGATGGTGATAGATGATCCAGTGAAGTATCTAAATATTCCGGCTCCATGGATGTGATATGTCTGTCAGCCTGTCATGATCCTGTTACATTTTATGCCCCAAATATGCAATATGAGTAACCAGCTTTCAGACTCAATATTCATCATTGATCTGTCAGCTCTTTAAATCCTTTGTCATGATCCACATAAGCTATGACTAACTTTTGTCATTGCTTATTCTTTTATTTAATTTCTTGTTTTCCTTTCTCTATAAATATAGCTGATAAATTTCACTTCTCCCAGTTTTCTTTATCAGATATATTTCATAATCATCTTCTCTTTTCTTTTTCCTATTCTTAAATAAATAACCTACTCTTCAAGAAGCTATTCATTCTCTGTCCTGTCCTGCCTGTCTCGTTCCTCCCTCGTTCCTGACATTATATCTGATCAAAATAATTTATTTTGAATACCTTCTTGCCTTGTTCTCTTCTGGTTACTTATCCCCTCAAGAATTTCGTGAAACCTCACTTCCACTCCCAGCTAAAAAACTTTAATCTTTGTAAACCTTTGTAATCATGACCAATCTTACTGACGAACAGATTCAAGCTCTAGATAATATGATCCAACGCCAAAATGAGATTTTGGAAATCAATCGTACTCTCGAACAGCGCCTTGTTTCTATGGATCAACAATATCGCCAACAACTTACCGAACTTGATACGAAAATTTACGAATATATTGCTACAAATGTAGTATTAAAGTCCGATCACCCACAGCCTCAAACTCAAACCAATAACGTACCTTTACGCCTTAAACCACCTACGCCATTCAGTGGAAAGTCCAGCTACTGTGATTCCTTTTTCATTTCTATCTCACTTATTTTTGCTGGAGATGAAAATCGCTTCGACACCGACCGTAAAAAGATCCTTTACGCAATCAACTGTTTGACAGGTCATGCATTCAGTTTTATGGAGCCTTACTTAAAGGATATCGACAACGTTGACGCCCCGCACGAAATATTAACTAATTATGCCCATTTTAAACATGTCATGCGTTCCACCTTTGGTGATATTAACCCTATCGTAAATGCAGAGTCTGATCTTCGCGCCTTGAAGCAAACTGGAGCCGCCGCCATTTACGCAACGGAATTTAGACGTATATCAATGCAACTCAGCTGGAACAACGAGGCCTTGATCTCACAATACCTACTCAATCTAAAAGACAATATCAAGGACGAGTTAGCCCGTAGAGAGCCCATCACCGACCTAAACACCTTGCTTAATGCATCTATTGATATTGACAACCGTTTATTCCAACGCCAGAAACAAAAAAATTATGAAAACAACAATAGATCCAGCAACTATAACAACAAATCAACTACCAGCTACTCTCGCCCTGACTCCAATGTAACCTCAACATCTACCCCAATGGAAATCAGTAATATCAACGAAACTAGACCTGGTAAGTATCGTCCCTTGACGCAAGCTGAGAAAGACCGCCGTGTGAAATACAAACTTTGTATGTATTGTGGTGGTGATGACCACTTCACAAACTCCTGCCCCGTCAAGCCTCATCGCAACAATCATCCTACGATTTCAACTATTCTCGTTGACAACTATAATCAGCCCATGTCACTTAACGCTATCACTGCCGTCCACAACATTAATCATATCAACAATACAAAGAAACGCAAGCCTAACAACCAACTTATGCAAGTTTATAAAGAATCAGTAAATCATAAGCGAGCCAACATTGATAGGTGTATTGCAGACGACATTTTGTATGTTGCCGAAAGTTTAGACGAAAATTTATTGGTAATTCCTATAACTATAAAACTTGATGATATTCTTTTTACTACCACAGCCCTTATCGACTCCGGCGCCTCCACATCTTTTATTGATGCATCGTTGGTCCGTAAAACCGGTCTTCCTTCCAAGCCTTCTCCTGAAGCTACCGCCTTCCGCCTAGCCAATAATTCCGTCCAATCAAGCTCCATGTCATCTACCTTGTTCATGCAAATAGCCGGTACACATCACGAAGAATTAATCACTTTGCGCCACTTGGAGCCTTCCGCTCACCCAATGATTCTTGGTATGAACTGGTTGAAACGCCACAATCCTGCTTTCCACCATAGAGATAACATCATGGTTGTTACCTGCCTTTTCCGCGATTGTACCCCCACCAGTGTCTTTAGCGCTAGCAAAATTCCCATTGTTCACCCATACGATAACGATTTGATTGCCCCTTGTGCTGCTGCCATCATCGAACCATCCGTTTCAACTAACCCCGATTGTCAACAAACGATTTATAACCGTAGCCATCTCCATAACCCTAATCATGTAGATGTATACGATCCTGATAACCATAATTCTTCCCCATCCACGATCCAGTCTTCCGTCATTAACCAAATAAAATCCACTCCTATTGACAATTACTCATCTGACTTACGAATAATATCTGTTATGGACAACACTTCCAAAAATGCCTATCAGAATCAAAATATAATTAGTGATCTAAACAAAAACGATTTTACTTTCAACCCTGAACAGGATATTGTTAATATTACCAATAATCACAATACCAATCATGATCCTGCCACGCTAGATGTACCATGCTCCAGTAACCAAACGTCTGGTTCAAGTTCTAGTCTCATACGATTGCCTTCCAAGTACCTTGATTATGCTATTGTCTTTTCCAAGAAAGAAGCCGATCGCCTGCCTCCTCACAGATCTTATGATCACACCATCCCTTTGGTGCCTAATTCGGAAGTCCCTTTCGGTCCGTTGTATAACCTTTCCAAGATCGAGCTTGACACATTGTACGCATACATTCAAGAAAATCTTGCTCGTGGGTTCATTCAAAGATCTGAATCTCCTGCTGGAGCACCTGTACTTTTTGTCAAGAAAAAAGATTCGTCGCTCAGGCTCTGTGTTGATTACCGTGGGTTAAATAAAGTAACCATTCCCAATCGCTGTCCGCTTCCCTTAATCTCTGAAACTCTCGATCGTCTACATTCCGGTGTCATCTTTACGAAGTTGGACATGCGTGGTGCTTATAATTTAATAAGAATTGCAAAAGGTGAAGAATGGAAAACCGCGTTTAGGACCAGGTATGGGCATTTTCAATACAACGTCATGCCTTTTGGGCTCCGAAATGCCCCAGCCACTTTTCAAGCATTTGTCAATGATGTGTTACGCGAGTATCTTGACACATTTGTGGTGGTCTATCTTGATGATCTCCTTATCTACTCTTCGACTGAAGCTGAACACACTCACCATGTCCGTCTGGTTCTACAAAAACTTCAAGATGCCCAACTATCTTTAAAGCTTGAAAAATGTGAATTTGACGTCTCTACTGTTCAATTTTTAGGCTTTGTTATTAGTCCTTCAAATATTGCAATGGATCCCGAAAAAGTTGAAGCAATTCGTACCTGGAAAACTCCTTCAAGCATTCATGATATCCAAGTCTTTTTGGGCCTTACCAATTTTTACCGTCGCTTTGTTCTGAACTATTCCAAGCTCTGTGTACCCATTACTGCTTTATTAAAAAAGAATATTACTTTTAACTGGAATCAGGACGCCGATCATGCTTTTAAACTTCTCATCAAAATTATTACCAGTAACCCGGTACTCTCTCATTATAACCCTGCCTTGCCATGTATTCTAGAAACTGATGCATCCGACTTCGCTATTGGCGCCGTGTGTAATCAAGCTGATGCCTCCGGTGTCAATCACCCTATCGCGTTCTTTTCACGCAAACTTTTACCTGCCGAACAAAATTACCAAATTTATGACAAGGAACTTCTTGCAATCATTGCTGCATTCAAGCATTGGCGCCATTATCTTGAATTTTCTCAAGAATCTACCATCGTCTTGACTGATCACAAAAACCTGGAATATTTCACCACTACCCGCAATCTTAGCCGGCGTCAAGTTCGCTGGGCCGAATTACTTGGTGATTACAATTTTGTCATCAAATATCGACCTGCCCAACAAAATGCAGCCGCTGATGCTTTATCTCGGAAAGATAAACCTTTGGAGGGGGGTGACTCACGTGGAAAAACACCCATGACCTTGTTAACACCAAATATTTTTATTAATACCATCAGTGCTACAAGTTTAGAACCTCACGAAAATGAAATCGCAAATCAAATCATCAAGTTACTTCCCCATGATCCTCTCTTCTCTTCAATTATTCATGATATATCCCATGATCAAGATAATGACAAAAATTATACTTTTGCTGACAACATACTATTTTTTAAAGGTGCTATTTGTGTCCCTGATTCTCCAGATCTTAAAAGAACAATTCTATATGAATGTCATGATACTCCTGCGGCTGGTCATTTTGGAAATGCTAAAACTTATGATATGGTTGCTCGTAACTACTACTGGCCAGGCATGCGAAAGTATATCAAAGAATATATATCTGGATGTGACACCTGTTCACGCAATAAAACTAGTCATCACAAACCTTATGGCCTGCTAAAACCATTACCTATTCCTGACGCCCCTTGGACATCTATCTCAGTAGACTTTATCACCCAGCTTCCACCCTCAGGTGACTTTACTGCAATTTGTGTGTTTGTTGACCGTTTCTCAAAAATGGCTTTATTTATCCCGTCTACAAATCAAATTGACGCAGAAGGAACTTCCGAGCTTTTTATTAAGCATGTTTTTTGTCACTTTGGTACCCCTTCCGACGTGGTTTCAGATCGAGGTGTAACTTTCACTTCCAAGTTCACGCAATGCATTTTAAAAGGTCTCTCCATAACTCAAAAATTATCAACGGCTTTTCATCCTCAAACCGATGGTCAAACTGAACGTGTAAATTCCGTATTAGAACAGTACCTCCGATGCTACATCAATTACCAACAATCTGATTGGAGCACTTACCTCCCTATAGCACAATTCGCCTATAATAACGCCAAGCACTCGTCGACAGAGCATTCCCCATTTTATGCAGTGTACGGTTACCATCCTCGTCTTTCTGTTTCTCTACCCAGAACTAATAAGGATATGTCTACTGCAGAACAACGCTTGCAAAGAATCCACGACCTTCATGAAGAATTAAAATTCAACATTGCTCTTGCACAAGAAAAGCATATACAATTTTATGACAAACGCGTACAACAAGGACCTACCTACAAAATCGGTGACAAAGTATGGCTTTCAACCAAAAATATCAAGACCCAAAGACCTACCGGCAAATTAGACCACAAACGTTTAGGCCCATATAAAATTATCGAACTTATTGGATCAAGATCCTTCAAGCTTGACCTCCCCAAATCTATGCGAATCTATCCTGTCTTTCATGTTAACCTTTTAGAACCCTTCAAGCAAGATCAGATTGAAGGAAGATCACTTATCGAGCCACCTCCCGTTATCATTGACGCTCATCAAGAATACGAAGTTGAAGCTATTATAGAATCACGAATTTATCGCAAGCAATTGCAATATCTTGTTCATTGGAAAGGCTACTCCACCATGGATCGCACTTGGGAACCTGTTTCAAATCTTACGCATTGCAAACAACTTATCCAAAACTTTCATCAAGCCCACCCTTCTCGACCTTCAGGTGTTGTCGCAGAGCTCAACCCTAAGAGGGGGATTCTGTCATGATCCTGTTACATTTTATGCCCCAAATATGCAATATGAGTAACCAGCTTTCAGACTCAATATTCATCATTGATCTGTCAGCTCTTTAAATCCTTTGTCATGATCCACATAAGCTATGACTAACTTTTGTCATTGCTTATTCTTTTATTTAATTTCTTGTTTTCCTTTCTCTATAAATATAGCTGATAAATTTCACTTCTCCCAGTTTTCTTTATCAGATATATTTCATAATCATCTTCTCTTTTCTTTTTCCTATTCTTAAATAAATAACCTACTCTTCAAGAAGCTATTCATTCTCTGTCCTGTCCTGCCTGTCTCGTTCCTCCCTCGTTCCTGACACAGCCATATCCTTATCTGGTACACGAGACAGCGCATCTGACAAAGCGTTATCCACACCCGCTTTGTATTGTATATCAGGAGCATAGAGTTCTAATTCTAAAATCCATCTTACCAGTCTTGAACTAGGATTGACCTTGTGACGGAAGTATACCAACGGGTTGTGATCCGAATATACAGTTTAACCAGCTGAACAATCTTCCACAAAACACCGACAGACTCTTAACGCATGCACAATAGCAATCAATTCCCTCTCTTGAGCAGGAAATTTTTGCTCTTCCTTGGAAAGCTTTTTGGACTCATACGCCACAGGATGCCAGGTAGTGTAATTAACATATGGACGATTTAAATTGGTACTACGTTCACGCCCTACAGCAGGCTGGAGCAACACACCACCAATACCATATTCATTCGAGTCAGTCTCTATCACAAATGGCATAGACATTTCAGGCATTTGAATAACAGGAGCTGACGTGAGAAGATCCTTGATTTTGTTGAAGCTGTCATCACAAGCAGGTATCCACGCAATAGCACGGTTTTTGGGACCAGTGCCACACGTAAGTTCGGTTAGTGGTGAAGCAACAGACAAAAATCCAGGTATGAAAACCGCCGCTTCGATGAATACGAAGCTAGATTTACTGCAATGGAAGCTATCATACAAGAAAACATTGCCTTAAAAGCCTCAACCCTACTGCTCGAAAACAAAATTCGAGATCAAGCTACAATAATCGCTGATCTACAGCTCCAGCTTGAAAACTAACAAGCACCAAATTCCAGCATGAATATCGATCAACCTCGTAATTTATCCAGTAATGGAAGCATCTGGAGTCAACACCCTCTTCTTCTTCAGCTCCTAGCACTGCCAAGGCCTCTACTAAACCAAAAGTCTACCCCAGTAAGCCTGGTTTAACAATGGCCCAAAAAGTTGATCTCAACCCTAGGAAGCCACTCAAGCCGAAGGCCAAGCCTAAAAAATTGACAGCTGAGGCTATTGCCAACATTGATCGTCCTTTTCCTGAACTGGGTCCTGCCGAACCCAATGATTTCCAATACGTCTATATTGTTTGAAATTGTAAGATTAGTGTGGCAAAACCCGTGGGCGTTTCAAGCAGGCTGGTTTTTAAACTGGTCTTATCTTCGATATCACTTTTACCGCCACTGGTGTTCTTGGTGCTCTAGTACAGGAGCTGTATGCTTCTGTTTTCAACAAAATTATGAACATTGCGCATGTCATTTTCATCATGAATTTTGATCATCTGGATCCCAAGCATCTCGCCAATGCAGTGTATCGTTCCTACACAATCGAGGCTCGTGCTAACATTGTGGCTGATCTCCATTTGGATCGATGCAAACACGCCCTCACGTACCAACCCAACACTCATCCTCACCAAGTCAAGGCTGTTCGTCAGTCTATGATTAACTTAGTTTATATCAGTGAAGAGGATATTTCAGCAATTGTTGCTACTCCTCGCCAAAATCCCAGAACCGCTCTCATACCAGATTCGCGTACTTGAGTGTAGCATTCAGTAACTCTAATCGGCTTAATCTAAAGTACCAGATGCCGACGGATAGTGAGCCAGAGTTTCTGAAGTCAACAGTACTTTAATTTGTCTATAATTGTAGACTACGCCTTGAATGTAAAATTGTAGGCTAAGTATAGGCGCACCATACTTTTTGCTTGAAAAAAAAATCTCGCGCACCATTTTTTTCTGTCCGGTCAAATAATAAAATTCCGAGTTCGACCAAAAATGATTTTTGCACATTGAACTTTTTTCTTGCGCACCATGCTTTTTTCGCTGGCGCACCATCGTTTTTTTCGCTGGCGCACCATACGTGTTTTGCTGGCGCACCATACTTTTTTTTCGCTGGCGGACTAATTTTTTTTTCGCTGGCGCACCATACTTTGTGATGAAGAGAGTCAATGTGGTTTTGAGTGTGAGCTCATGCTTTTAGTCTAAATTTTATTTTGTTTTTGGGTTTTGATTATTATGAGATAAAATATAAAGTTTGGGAGAATGTTAAGGATTGGGGAAACAAATTATAAAATTATCCTGTCTAGTTGTTTTGAAAGTAATGAGACACGTTGTTGACACAAATGTCTCGGTGCGCGTCGAATACTTTTTGGTGTGAAAAGTTGAATGTTGGCCATTTTCTTACTTTAAAAGCTTTCTTCGTTTTGTTGTCGATTTGAGGTAAAATCATGTAAAAGTGACTGTTGGCAAACAAAAGCTGAATAGGATCATTCATTGTTTCCAAATCCAGACCACGAAGTGGTACAAAAGTGATTGAATCTTTAGTGTACATGATATTCTCATCATTATCTCTCCACGTGATTTCATACATATCGATTTTCAGTGTTGTGGCATGTAAAATTACTGGTCTTTTGATTGTGTCAGCAACAATTTGTGGGCATCCGTAACAGTCAAACCAAAGACTCAAGTCATCAACACAGGGAGCTTTGGTAGATTGCAACTTTTTAGAGGTATATGCTTCGTTTAACCCATTGTGTTGTAAATAGTGTTAGCATACTTTGTAAAGGAAGCTAACATCATTTTCTTCACTTGGATCCAAGCTATTTCAATGTCAAAGACAGCGAGGCTTACAGCACGATATCCACAATTGCCATCAGGATGGGGATTGACGAACTCAAGTACATCGTTGACCCATGCATCATGTAGCAATCCAAACAGACCACTGTAATCTGCTTCACGAGTTACGACAGTGGAAGGCTCGTATCTAGAAACAAAAATCGGTGTTATTGTTGTAAAATAATTAAAAAGATAACATAAACCATTACTTTGACTTGATCTGCTTGATCACGGATGTTGATGGCTTGCGAAGACTTAAGGTCGTTTTGGTTTTTTTTTGCTTTTCTACTTTTATTGTTTCCTGCTTCATTTTTTTTGGCATTTTGTTGCTCTATCGAGATTATTTCATCTTCATGCTCCACACCAAGCCTGTTTCTTTTTGTACCTTTAGGTCGGCCCTTTTGTATTTCAACAATTGACGGGGCAAGAACAGTTTCCAGACGGTCTACCGAATATTTTTGGATCAAAGCATCCATATCTTTGATAAGATCGGCTGATTCTTGCTAACTACCTAAGACATTGCTTAATGATAAAAGCTTTTCCAACCTAAGTTGGATGGCACTGGTATCAATAGGCAATGTTTTATGAGACTTTTTGCTCATCTCAGGGGAAATTTCAGCTATTGTGGCGACTATGAAAAGTTTTAATTTTGATTTCAGTCTAATTCAGTTTGTGTCAGGAACGAGGGAGGAACGAGACAGGCAGGACAGGACAGAGAATGAATAGCTTCTTGAAGAGTAGGTTATTTATTTAAGAATAGGAAAAAGAAAAGAGAAGATGATTATGAAATATATCTGATAAAGAAAACTGGGAGAAGTGAAATTTATCAGCTATATTTATAGAGAAAGGAAAACAAGAAATTAAATAAAAGAATAAGCAATGACAAAAGTTAGTCATAGCTTATGTGGATCATGACAAAGGATTTAAAGAGCTGACAGATCAATGATGAATATTGAGTCTGAAAGCTGGTTACTCATATTGCATATTTGGGGCATAAAATGTAACAGGATCATGACAGAATCCCCCTCTTAGGGTTGAGCTCTGCGACAACACCTGAAGGTCGAGAAGGGTGGGCTTGATGAAAGTTTTGGATAAGTTGTTTGCAATGCGTAAGATTTGAAACAGGTTCCCAAGTGCGATCCATGGTGGAGTAGCCTTTCCAATGAACAAGATATTGCAATTGCTTGCGATAAATTCGTGATTCTATAATAGCTTCAACTTCGTATTCTTGATGAGCGTCAATGATAACGGGAGGTGGCTCGATAAGTGATCTTCCTTCAATCTGATCTTGCTTGAAGGGTTCTAAAAGGTTAACATGAAAGACAGGATAGATTCGCATAGATTTGGGGAGGTCAAGCTTGAAGGATCTTGATCCAATAAGTTCGATAATTTTATATGGGCCTAAACGTTTGTGGTCTAATTTGCCGGTAGGTCTTTGGGTCTTGATATTTTTGGTTGAAAGCCATACTTTGTCACCGATTTTGTAGGTAGGTCCTTGTTGTACGCGTTTGTCATAAAATTGTATATGCTTTTCTTGTGCAAGAGCAATGTTGAATTTTAATTCTTCATGAAGGTCGTGGATTCTTTGCAAGCGTTGTTCTGCAGTAGACATATCCTTATTAGTTCTGGGTAGAGAAACAGAAAGACGAGGATGGTAACCGTACACTGCATAAAATGGGGAATGCTCTGTCGACGAGTGCTTGGCGTTATTATAGGCGAATTGTGCTATAGGGAGGTAAGTGCTCCAATCAGATTGTTGGTAATTGATGTAGCATCGGAGGTACTGTTCTAATACGGAATTTACACGTTCAGTTTGACCATCGGTTTGAGGATGAAAAGCCGTTGATAATTTTTGAGTTATGGAGAGACCTTTTAAAATGCATTGCGTGAACTTGGAAGTGAAAGTTACACCTCGATCTGAAACCACGTCGGAAGGGGTACCAAAGTGACAAAAAACATGCTTAATAAAAAGCTCGGAAGTTCCTTCTGCGTCAATTTGATTTGTAGACGGGATAAATAAAGCCATTTTTGAGAAACGGTCAACAAACACACAAATTGCAGTAAAGTCACCTGAGGGTGGAAGCTGGGTGATAAAGTCTACTGAGATAGATGTCCAAGGGGCGTCAGGAATAGGTAATGGTTTTAGCAGGCCATAAGGTTTGTGATGACTAGTTTTATTGCGTGAACAGGTGTCACATCCAGATATATATTCTTTGATATACTTTCGCATGCCTGGCCAGTAGTAGTTACGAGCAACCATATCATAAGTTTTAGCATTTCCAAAATGACCAGCCGCAGGAGTATCATGACATTCATATAGAATTGTTCTTTTAAGATCTGGAGAATCAGGGACACAAATAGCACCTTTAAAAAATAGTATGTTGTCAGCAAAAGTATAATTTTTGTCATTATCTTGATCATGGGATATATCATGAATAATTGAAGAGAAGAGAGGATCATGGGGAAGTAACTTGATGATTTGATTTGCGATTTCATTTTCGTGAGGTTCTAAACTTGTAGCACTGATGGTATTAATAAAAATATTTGGTGTTAACAAGGTCATGGGTGTTTTTCCACGTGAGTCACCCCCCTCCAAAGGTTTATCTTTCCGAGATAAAGCATCAGCGGCTGCATTTTGTTGGGCAGGTCGATATTTGATGACAAAATTGTAATCACCAAGTAATTCGGCCCAGCGAACTTGACGCCGGCTAAGATTGCGGGTAGTGGTGAAATATTCCAGGTTTTTGTGATCAGTCAAGACGATGGTAGATTCTTGAGAAAATTCAAGATAATGGCGCCAATGCTTGAATGCAGCAATGATTGCAAGAAGTTCCTTGTCATAAATTTGGTAATTTTGTTCGGCAGGTAAAAGTTTGCGTGAAAAGAACGCGATAGGGTGATTGACACCGGAGGCATCAGCTTGATTACACACGGCGCCAATAGCGAAGTCGGATGCATCAGTTTCTAGAATACATGGCAAGGCAGGGTTATAATGAGAGAGTACCGGGTTACTGGTAATAATTTTGATGAGAAGTTTAAAAGCATGATCGGCGTCCTGATTCCAGTTAAAAGTAATATTCTTTTTTAATAAAGCAGTAATGGGTACACAGAGCTTGGAATAGTTCAGAACAAAGCGACGGTAAAAATTGGTAAGGCCCAAAAAGACTTGGATATCATGAATGCTTGAAGGAGTTTTCCAGGTACGAATTGCTTCAACTTTTTCGGGATCCATTGCAATATTTGAAGGACTAATAACAAAGCCTAAAAATTGAACAGTAGAGACGTCAAATTCACATTTTTCAAGCTTTAAAGATAGTTGGGCATCTTGAAGTTTTTGTAGAACCAGACGGACATGGTGAGTGTGTTCAGCTTCAGTCGAAGAGTAGATAAGGAGATCATCAAGATAGACCACCACAAATGTGTCAAGATACTCGCGTAACACATCATTGACAAATGCTTGAAAAGTGGCTGGGGCATTTCGGAGCCCAAAAGGCATGACGTTGTATTGAAAATGCCCATACCTGGTCCTAAACGCGGTTTTCCATTCTTCACCTTTTGCAATTCTTATTAAATTATAAGCACCACGCATGTCCAACTTCGTAAAGATGACACCGGAATGTAGACGATCGAGAGTTTCAGAGATTAAGGGAAGCGGACAGCGATTGGGAATGGTTACTTTATTTAACCCACGGTAATCAACACAGAGCCTGAGCGACGAATCTTTTTTCTTGACAAAAAGTACAGGTGCTCCAGCAGGAGATTCAGATCTTTGAATGAACCCACGAGCAAGATTTTCTTGAATGTATGCGTACAATGTGTCAAGCTCGATCTTGGAAAGGTTATACAACGGACCGAAAGGGACTTCCGAATTAGGCACCAAAGGGATGGTGTGATCATAAGATCTGTGAGGAGGCAGGCGATCGGCTTCTTTCTTGGAAAAGACAATAGCATAATCAAGGTACTTGGAAGGCAATCGTATGAGACTAGAACTTGAACCAGACGTTTGGTTACTGGAGCATGGTACATCTAGCGTGGCAGGATCATGATTGGTATTGTGATTATTGGTAATATTAACAATATCCTGTTCAGGGTTGAAAGTAAAATCGTTTTTGTTTAGATCACTAATTATATTTTGATTCTGATAGGCATTTTTGGAAGTGTTGTCCATAACAGATATTATTCGTAAGTCAGATGAGTAATTGTCAATAGGAGTGGATTTTATTTGGTTAATGACGGAAGACTGGATCGTGGATGGGGAAGAATTATGGTTATCAGGATCGTATACATCTACATGATTAGGGTTATGGAGATGGCTACGGTTATAAATCGTTTGTTGACAATCGGGGTTAGTTGAAACGGATGGTTCGATGATGGCAGCAGCACAAGGGGCAATCAAATCGTTATCGTATGGGTGAACAATGGGAATTTTGCTAGCGCTAAAGACACTGGTGGGGGTACAATCGCGGAAAAGGCAGGTAACAACCATGATGTTATCTCTATGGTGGAAAGCAGGATTGTGGCGTTTCAACCAGTTCATACCAAGAATGATTGGGTGAGCGGAAGGCTCCAAGTGGCGCAAAGTGATTAATTCTTCGTGATGTGTACCGGCTATTTGCATGAACAAGGTAGATGACATGGAGCTTGATTGGACGGAATTATTGGCTAGGCGGAAAGCGGTAGCTTCAGGAGAAGGCTTGGAAGGAAGACCGGTTTTACGGACCAACGATGCATCAATAAAAGATGTGGAGGCGCCGGAGTCGATAAGGGCTGTGGTAGTAAAAAGAATATCATCAAGTTTTATAGTTATAGGAATTACCAATAAATTTTCGTCTAAACTTTCGGCAACATACAAAATGTCGTCTGCAATACACCTATCAATGTTGGCTCGCTTATGATTTACTGATTCTTTATAAACTTGCATAAGTTGGTTGTTAGGCTTGCGTTTCTTTGTATTGTTGATATGATTAATGTTGTGGACGGCAGTGATAGCGTTAAGTGACATGGGCTGATTATAGTTGTCAACGAGAATAGTTGAAATCGTAGGATGATTGTTGCGATGAGGCTTGACGGGGCAGGAGTTTGTGAAGTGGTCATCACCACCACAATACATACAAAGTTTGTATTTCACACGGCGGTCTTTCTCAGCTTGCGTCAAGGGACGATACTTACCAGGTCTAGTTTCGTTGATATTACTGATTTCCATTGGGGTAGATGTTGAGGTTACATTGGAGTCAGGGCGAGAGTAGCTGGTAGTTGATTTGTTGTTATAGTTGCTGGATCTATTGTTGTTTTCATAATTTTTTTGTTTCTGGCGTTGGAATAAACGGTTGTCAATATCAATAGATGCATTAAGCAAGGTGTTTAGGTCGGTGATGGGCTCTCTACGGGCTAACTCGTCCTTGATATTGTCTTTTAGATTGAGTAGGTATTGTGAGATCAAGGCCTCGTTGTTCCAGTTGAGTTGCATTGATATACGTCTAAATTCCGTTGCGTAAATGGCGGCGGCTCCAGTTTGCTTCAAGGCGCGAAGATCAGACTCTGCATTTACGATAGGGTTAATATCACCAAAGGTGGAACGCATGACATGTTTAAAATGGGCATAATTAGTTAATATTTCGTGCGGGGCGTCAACGTTGTCGATATCCTTTAAGTAAGGCTCCATAAAACTGAATGCATGACCTGTCAAACAGTTGATTGCGTAAAGGATCTTTTTACGGTCGGTGTCGAAGCGAATTTCATCTCCAGCAAAAATAAGTGAGAGAGAAATGAAAAAGGAATCACAGTAGCTGGACTTTCCACTGAATGGCGTAGGTGGTTTAAGGCGTAAAGGTACGTTATTGGTTTGAGTTTGAGGCTGTGGGTGATCGGACTTTAATACTACATTTGTAGCAATATATTCGTAAATTTTCGTATCAAGTTCGGTAAGCTGTTGGCGATATTGTTGATCCATGGAAACAAGGCGCTGTTCGAGAGTACGATTGATTTCCAAAATCTCATTTTGGCGTTGGATCATATTATCTAGAGCTTGAATCTGTTCGTCAGTAAGATTGGTCATGATTACAAAGGTTTACAAAGATTAAAGTTTTTTAGCTGGGAGTGGAAGTGAGGTTTCACGAAATTCTTGAGGGGATAAGTAACCAGAAGAGAACAAGGCAAGAAGGTATTCAAAATAAATTATTTTGATCAGATATAATGTCAGGAACGAGGGAGGAACGAGACAGGCAGGACAGGACAGAGAATGAATAGCTTCTTGAAGAGTAGGTTATTTATTTAAGAATAGGAAAAAGAAAAGAGAAGATGATTATGAAATATATCTGATAAAGAAAACTGGGAGAAGTGAAATTTATCAGCTATATTTATAGAGAAAGGAAAACAAGAAATTAAATAAAAGAATAAGCAATGACAAAAGTTAGTCATAGCTTATGTGGATCATGACAAAGGATTTAAAGAGCTGACAGATCAATGATGAATATTGAGTCTGAAAGCTGGTTACTCATATTGCATATTTGGGGCATAAAATGTAACAGGATCATGACAGTTTGTATATTAATTTTTTACCAGTTCCCTTCACATATGTGGTCCTCCATCGTTCGTGAACAATGTCCAGAGGAACTTTATTCTCAACAAACGAGACGGCCAGAACATGTCTGCAAGTAGTTCGAAAGTTTTTTCTGAGCTTGCAGAGACAGCTTTCTCCAGGGCGCACATGGCTTACATGGTCAGGCTTTTCTTCAGCCGCCTTCATTTCCACCAATTCATTCTTGATATTTCCAAAAGCAAAGCTTGAAACATTTAAGTTGATCAGAGCAAGTTTACCAATTACATCATCTTCCAAAAAAACTGTTCTTTGTGTCATTGATTCCTTGATTGATTGTACATTTCGATAATCCCTCTAATTTTTTTTTTTTTTTAGGGCTAACAAAATAAAAATATGTGTGTATCCAAAGTAATTTTTTTTTATTCACTTGACAGTGGGTCCACTTACAGTGTGTATCCAAGGGAATTTTTTTTTAATTCACTTGACAGTGGGTCCACTTACAGTGTGTATCCAAAGCGAATTTTTTTTTATTCACTTGACAGTGGGTCCACTTACAGTGGGTTTCCAAAGGGATTTTTTTTAATTCACCTGACAGTGGGTCCACTTACAGTGTGTATCCAAAGCGATTTTTTTTTATTCACTTGAAAGTGGGTCCACCTACAGTGTGTATCCAAAGTGATTTTTTTTCTTCACTTGACAGTGGGTCCACTTACAGTGTGTATCCAAGGGAATTTTTTTTTAATTCACTTGACAGTGGGTCCACTTACAGTGGGTTTCCAAAGCGATTTTTTTTATTCACTTGACAGTGGGTCCACTTACAGTGTGTATCCAAGGGAATTTTTTTTTAATTCACTTGACAGTGGGTCCACTTACAGTGTGTATCCAAGGGGATTTTTTTTTAATTCACTTGACAGTGGGTCCACTTACAGTGGGTTTCCAAAGCGATTATTTTTTTATTCACTTGACAGTGGGTCTACCTACAGTGTGTATCCATAGTGATTTTTTTTTAATTCACTTGACAGTGGGTCCACTTACAGTGTGTATCCAAAGTAATTTTTTTTTAATTCACTTGACAGTGGGTCCACTTACAGTGTGTATCTAAAGGGAATCTTTTTTTTATTCACTTGACAGTGGGTCCACTTACAGTGTGTATCCAAAGCGAATTTTTTTTTATTCACTTGACAGTGGGTCCACTTACAGTGGGTTTCCAAAGGGATTTTTTTTAATTCACTTGACAGTGGGTCCACTTACAGTGTGTATCCAAGGGGATTTTTTTTTATTCACTTGACAGTGGGTCCACTTACAGTGGGTTTCCAAAGGGATTTTTTTTATATTCACTTGACAGTGGGTCCACTTACAGTGTGTATCTAAAGGGAATTTTTTTTTCTTCACTTGACAGTGGGTCCACTTACAGTGTGTTTCTCAACGGGGTTTTGTTTACCCACTAAACAGTTGGTTCAATCTTTAAAAAATCATAGAGCCTTAGAATTTGCTTTTTTTCTGCCGTTTTTTTTATATATCATCGAGGATACATGTTATTAATACATAAAAATTATCAAAATAGTTTTAAGAATTTTTTCCATTCAGTTATTAATTTTTTTTGATTATTTTTTGAGAAATTTTGTTCATTTTTAGAGTTTGGGTCAATTTTTAAAAAATCATAGAGCCTTTGGATTTGCTTTTTTTTGCCATTTTTTTTTATATATCATCGAGGATACATGTTATTGATATATAAAAATTATCAAAATAGTTTTAAGAATTTTTTCCATTCAGTTATTAATTTATTTTGATTATTTTCGAGAAAATTTGTTCATTTTTAAGGTTTGGGTCACAAAAATACATAAAAGGCTATTTTTTTTGGCCCTATTTTTTTTAAAAGTAATAATATGTTTAATAAAGTCCTTAATCGGGATCCTTAAAAAAATAATTTTGTTGCTTGTGAGGGCCCTAAGAATGATTAAGGAATCAGTTACCCAATATAGATAGGTAGTACTATCATATCACAAGGTTACAAGAACACAGTGACTAATGCTTACTAAAGATATGCAAGTACAATGTGTCTAAGATGAGCGTAATGCCAAGTGTATCATATTTACAAAATAAGCACTTAAAGGTAACATGATACACACTGGGAATATGATAACAACTTCAAAGATACACTAAAGATAGTCGCACAGCAGATAGTTTTTTTTATATAAATACTTGTTCATTTTATTTCATAATAAAGACAATCTTATAGACAGTCACAAATTACTTATATACTGCCTTATAATTTTACTTACCTACAAACACAACAAGCCCTCTTTGCAACAAGAAAAACCCCCAAAATGCCATCAATGACAGCTATTGGTACCCGTCGTTACGTAGAGTATCATCACTCGCCCAAAGCTTGGATGACCTCTGAGATCCTCTCGGTTTACATCAAAAAAATTGGATATTGGTTTTGGTCGAGAGGGTAGATAAGTGGCTATTCTTTTGAACAATGCTGCAGTGCATAAGTTGAAGTTCACGCCGGTGAACATGAAGTTGCTGTTTCTTCCTGAAAACACAACGAGTACACTATTGTTAGAAAATATTAGATCAAAATGTAAAAAAAAAATTCGTTCACAGATAAAAAAAAAATTCGTTCACAAGGTAAAAAAAATTAAGTTTATCTTCCGAAAAAAAAAATTAGCTTACCACTTAAGTGTATCTATAGTTGACCTGTGATAACAGGCGTGGAAAATTCTAGTTGCGACGTCGACGTACATTTTTAACGTTTGCTTCTTCATTTTTGGTTCTTGCTCTTCTCCATTGGTTCTGGGAAACCTATACACGTCGAAATCTTGGGGGAATGCCATTTACAGCACGAAGTGATCGAACAATATCAACCATGTTCAAGTATACAGCTATATCACGGTTCCATAGCCGAAAAACAATCCTATTTGTGTTATTAGTCATGGATCTACAATTTTGATTTGTACATCTGTCACAAGAACAAAAGAAAATTATTAGATCAACAATTATAAACAAGTCAAATCAACATACCTTAAGAGGCCATGTCTGATTCCACGAGGATTCGTTCTTCGTCTATGAGGGCGCAGATTATCGGCCATCCGAAACATTTCAAGACTTTTACGTTCACAAGCTGGGCAGTACTGACTTGTTCTAAATTCATCAATCAAGTACAACCTTTTTCCAGCTTTTTGAAGCAACCGATGGAATCCGAGGCCTCGGACCGCTCATAAAATCTTGTAATAGAAGATGACCAGTTACACATAACATAAACTGCTTCGAGACCAAGCTGTTCATCTAGTTTTGAAATAAGATCCTCGTTTCCTTACTGTGTTCTAACATAGGCAGATAGCCGCAATTTTCTGTGCAAGGGATGAGCAGTACGATGGTTGGTTCGGAAGTTGACTTAGTGCCTTTGGATGATGCCTGTTGTATTGAACCTGTTTTCAAGATACTGTTCAAATTCATCTCTATTCAAGGAATCATAATTAACCAAAAGCCTATCAGAGGCTCCTACTCTAGCGGGTTTCACCGCTTCACGGATTCCACCGTATTTTTTGATCTTTTCAAACTTGTTTTGGTACGTTTTGGTAAATCGAAGCTTGTTTGAATTGTTTGCCGTTGAGTTTTCATGCACACAGAATAGCAAATCATTTCGTCCAGGATCAATTGTAACACATCTTCCAACAGTTTCTTGAGCAATCTCTTGTGAAATGTACTGAATTGATTCAACCATAACAGCAAAAAGAGCAGTATATCTGCTTTCACGATCCATTCTTTTCTTGATCACAGTTACACCTACTCCATCCGTTTAAATAGTATCTCTAAACTAAAACTCGCCATTTTCGTGGTGTTTGAGTGCATCCGAGTTTAGGTTAATTACTTCATACCAAAGTGCTATCTTATCTTGACGATTGGTTCACCGACGACCAAGATTATTTTGACAAATTTTTTTTGAATCGATAGTTGTGTAGCAAGGAATCCAAGAACGGCGTAATGGGAAGCAATTTAACACAGGTAATTCTATATCAATAAATGATAAAGCCAGTTCGTAAAAAGTCCGCATATGTTCAACTGATCTTGCTTTGGAATCGTAACAAATACTATTCCCACGAAACCGGTAGTCAACGGGATAACTGGTAAGGGCAGGGCGAAGAATTTCAAGAGCGTTATTGTAGATAGGGTCCCCGAACGGCTCTCCGTCCAATACAAAATTTTGAGGTAACCTTCTAGCTATAAGTTCCTTAAATCTTGTCGCCGGCTCAGTTATTTCTCTGTATACTTCAGATTTTATCAGTGCATCAATTAATCTTTCAAGTCTTCTATAAGCAATTAATTCAGCTTTTCTTTGTCGAATACGAAGTAGATGATTGACAGCTTGTCGAAGATGACTTCCCAGACGCATCTGAAAATTGTTGCTATAAGATGTAAAGATCTTTACTCCTTCGATTAAATATGCTTGCTGACCATAGCGGAAATCTGGTGGAACAAAACCAGTGACCTCCAAATAATCATCAGAATAAGGCTGCTCACATCAAACAAAATATATTGAGATCTTAAATAGAAGATCTACTAACATGGACAAGCGCCGTTTTTTTTAAAACGTTTTTTTTGAAGGTCAATCTTTTTCCAAAACTGGTTTTTTAAAAAAATATAAAAAATAAAAATAAATATTATCCTGGAACTAGTGCAATTCGATTTTACTAAAATATTGGCAAGATGTTTTTTCGTTTGTTCCTGTTTTGCCTGTTCTTTTGTCCTTTTCTCTGTTTCAATTTAATTTCTCAATGAATTCTCAAACTCGCCAACAAATTTTTCTCCTCTTCGAAATGTAAAGACAACGACAAGCTGTTATTTATGCATTTAGTGATAGCATTGCTACCGAGAACCAAGAAATTGTAGACTTGTTGCACCTTACTGTCAGTAATGTGCATTTGCTTAGAGAACAGCAATTGCAGTACGACTTTTCTGCTGCCGATTTCTCGAGTGAAATTGGAATAGTTATGACTTCCTTGCCTTTGTTTATGACCGGGGCAATTATCACCGGAACGCGAACTGTCGGTGTGGGTGCCACAAGAGTGTCTGAAAGATACACTTTTTGGGAGGTACAACACCCCAACCTCAGCGACGACGACGAAAACCTAGTAGATAGCGTCTGTGCCACATATCGAATGGGAAGGGACTCTTTCAGTTGGCTTGTCAACAGGCTGTCTACTCATCCCGAATTTAATTTTAAGACACCAAACCACGTTCCTATCTACATCCAGATAGCTACCTGTCTTTTAAGACTGGCCAATTGTCCTTTTGGATACAGAAACATGTATGTCCTGTATGGTATTTTGTATGGCAGCTATACCAATTTCACGAGGCGTACGGTGAAGACCCTCAAAGATGTGCTTAGCTATATGATAGATTGGCCTACCAATTCAGCCATGGTGAGTGCTATATCTGCTGGATTCAACAACACTCCCGGTGTAAGTATTCTTGATACAATTAGTGCTATTGATGGCAAAAACTTCACCATTCATAAGCCAACTCCAGCTGCTTATGGAGCAGGGTTCCGTGACGGAAAAAACAACTACACCATTAAACTTACCGCTGTTCGTGACGATAAATGTAGGTTTACTTACATTCGCGTAGGAGACTCTGGTAATAATGACCGATATAAATATGAGAGTTGGAAACTAATTTACTTTGAATACACTAGGCAGAAGTCACGATGCCTCAGCCTATAATTCCAGTGATATCAGCTGGAAGGTCATGAATAATCCTGGGCATTACTTTACTAAAGGATTTTATTTTCTACGTGATTCGGCCTATCCGACCATTGCCAATTTGGTTACACGATTCCCTGAAAGTGAATGTCTCCGGGATCCGCGCAAGAGGTTATTCAACTATTCGCATTCAACCAGAAGAATGGTCATTGAAAAAACTTTTGGTAAGTTCGTTCATCGACGGAGATTCACACAATTCCATATTTACCTGTATAATAATTTGGATATCAATAATATCATCGGGTCGTGTGCTATTCTACACAATGCATGTAAGGCAAGAGGGGAGATAGGTTTCGATCGTGTGGTTCTTGAGCCTGCTGGTCTTGTAGTTGGAGAGCAGGGTGATACATGTGCTATCGGTAACAGTGCCCGCTTGCGCAACTTTAATGCAGCTTATCCTTAAATTTGTTAAGAACTAAATTTTTTTAAAACAAAACAAATTTATTTTTGAAAATAAGCCAATTATATCTTAGTCGTTGTTATGAGGTTTATGTTAATCGGACGAAGGATAACTGATTTCAAGCACGTCGGACAGAATAGGAGAAACCGTCTGACACTGCCATCAATCGCCATGCGACTGGCAGAGGGGATGGAGGCAGTGTTCTTGGGGAAGGTGTTATTGGGAAAGGTGTTCTTGCCGAAGGTGTTTTTTGGGAGGATGCTGTTAAGGACGATGTTGCTGGTGATGGTGTTGTTGGCGTCGGTGTTTGTTGTAGGTGCTGTTGCTGCTGGCAGAAGGACTGTTGAACTGATAGTCATAGGCTTCAGGAATACCATTGTCATCAGGGTGGAAGTGGTGGCTGGTGTTGTTGGTGTAACTGTAGTCACCGTTCTCAAGCGCATTGTAGCTGGTGGCGTTGTTGTTGCTTGAGCCAAAATCCCCTTTCATTACCATCAGCATCTGGCGCTGGATTTTCAGACTTACCTGCATCTACTCAGCAATGCGAGACTGCACCTGGTCCCGTTTCTCCATGGACTCCAACATCAGACCGAAAAGCGTTGTTGAACGAGCATGATATCTAGTGAACTTTCTACGCTCCGGCTCTCCATGCTCAAAACGACGTGCCTCAATCTCATTCATAGAGGTGACCAGATGCTCGATCGTTTGGTTGACCGCTCTACTTTAAATGGCAGCCCCAAGAGCCCCACTATTCTCAGCACCATAGTGTTTGACCGCTCTTCCTTGTCTAGCACCGCAACATTACCACGATTATCTATCGTCTCTCCAGCAAGAGAGGTATACACAGTAGTTGGCGTCACGGTGGGCATCTCACTGGTGGGGTTCTCCAACGCATCATGGTAAACCCAGTTTTCAAAAGATGCCGTACCAGTTGGATTCAACGTATCATTGCGATGTCGAAGGCAGCACTGAGAGCAGACCACTTAGACTTCAATGGACTCAAAGGTCTGTTTCCATTGGTGCTGTTGTTGGTCTTGAATGAGTGCCACATGCATGGTACAACTCATTTGGTTCAGCTAGCGTACAATTGGACTCCATCCGCTGGTTGCAATCAGCTAGCGTACAACTGGACTCCATCCGCTGGTTGCAATCAGCATACAATTCAAAAATAGCAAAGGTGCTAGCTGAATTCCATTTTGAGCGTGTGTATCTGGTATCCGAAACTTAATAGTGGCATCAGCAGTGGCAGTAGCCGGTGCAACAGGGGAAACGGCGGCAGCAGCAGGAACGACGACAGGAACCTCCTGTTCTTCTGAAACAGTAGTAGCATGCGAAGGTTGCTACCATAGGCTACACCATTTGGTGTCACTTAAATAAACTGGTGATTGATAGGGTTGTTGTTGTTGTTTTTATTATTCATTTTAGAAGAATTAAGGTAAGGAAACAGTAATAGAATTTTATTTTGTATTTTGACATTTTAGTAGTCCATTTTAGGACCGTTTATTTCTGGAGGCTTCACATTCGATGCCCAAAGATTTTTCATTTTTAAGCAGTAGATTAATAATAAAAGAATATCACAACTTTATTTTTGAAAGAATTCAATTTAGGAAAAAAATATTGATAGAAAGACATTTTTTTTAAAAAAAAAAAAAACGGAGCTTGTCCATATCAGTACATCTCCTATTTGAGATCTCAATATATTTTGTTTCATGTCAGCAGGCTAAATCATACAAATCTGAGAATTCTGGTCCGTTATCCATCAAGATCCAATAGGTTTGCATACTCTGGTCCGTTATCCCTCAAAATCCGTTGATTTCAGCGTACTCCGGTCCATTATCCCTGAAAATCCGTTGACTTCAGGGTACCCCGGACCGTTATCCGTTGTTATGCGATAATTCCGAGAATTCTGGTCCGTTATCCCTACAGATCCGATACTTAAGGGTTCCCTGATTACATTAAACTAATGACCAAAATAGATTTTAAGAAATTAGAAACGGTACCGAAATGGTTCAAGCATTCTAAACTGATATAAGAACTATCTAAGCTAATTTCACTTATAAGGTAAGTCGCAAATCATATCCGAACATCCTTAAACGTGCATTGGATTTCAAAAACGTAAATACAGCGCCCTCCAAAGTATCGTAATCGTTTAAGGTTTTCGTATTTTGTGTAATGACATCACATACTGATTAATAGGGAGACTGTCGTATTTGGGTACGATTCACTTAAAGAATAATTAAGCAAATCGTTTAAATAAATAAAGTATGAAATTAAAACAACCTTTGATGTTGCATATCAGCATACGCTTGTATACTGCTATACAACTTCTCCTACTTCGAGTACATACTTCTATATAAAAGATTGCATGATTGGCCTAAATACGATATACAAATGACAGTTGGATACAGAATGCTATACCACTGAGTTACGATATCACCGATCGAGAAGAGAAACTTCTCAGATCAATCAAGAATTATAAGAAAGAGAAACTTAATATTAATAGTTCTCTCAATGGATTAGCTACCCAGAGAGAGAATAGAACAGCTATTAATATAAATGGTTCATTTACTTATATATTGATATAGTTATACTGCTGATAAAGAGTATAAAGAAATAGTGTATGAATTAATGGATACCTAGCTTCTACAACCAAATATACAAATATCGATAAGACATTTTATATTTGGGATCGTAATTTATTCATTACAAAGATAATGAATAAATGATCAACTATTATGTTCTATTGCCAATTACACTTGACAAACAAGTATGCATCTTTTACAGTAACCGTTGCATGATCTGATAAATAAGTGTCTCGTAATACTAAAGATTTATTAGCATACTCATGCTCCCGATCCACTGATATGGGACAACGTTATCTGGAAACAATTCTAACGAGTAGTATCCATTTAACCCAAGGCGGGAAACAAAGGATAGATCTATTCCAAAACCAGAAAGGTTGACTCATCATTAAAACTCAGGAGAGTTGTGCAATATAAAAAGGATCAATTATTTCATAGCAGCAGAGTTCTTTTAGTCTATTTTTACCCCTAATAAAAATATACTTTTATCTCATTACTTTTCTATGTAATATTTTGTCAAATACCACAGAGACTTTCCAAACGTTTTTATTTTTCTGTTTGTTGTTATTATTAAGTTATGGATCCGGTTGACAGCGCTTCATAGGAATATACACAACGAGTTGAAAAGTTTAATTATTTCTTAAATTCTGCACCAAAAAGTAAATTCCCGTGTCAGAATTTTTTTTAAAAAAAATAAAACTTTTCGATTGGGCGAAAAAACAAAATAAGTGATTGAAGGCCAGATGTTATGATATAAACAACTGTATGAAGGTTTTGTGCACCTTGAAAACTACTCTAGCGTCTTTTATGGGGGTCAGGATAGCGATTCGTGCAGCTAAGCATTTTTATTGGATAACAAAATGGACGAGACTTTGATTTTTTTGAAAAAATGACATGTAAAAAAAAACAAAATGATTAGTTTCTTTCATTTTCTAAAATTTTGAAATAACGATTAGTGTTATGAAGCCACCAGAAAGTACCGAACTTGGACTTGTTGATAAGAGAATACTTGACAGTGTCAATCTCAGTTTCCTGAGACATGTCAAGTGATTCCACCACAGTCAGTTTATACTTCAGCTAGTCCAAGATTTCTTCAGTTTTCTTGGTGAGGAGATTACTACCTTCGTCAGCTTGATAGACAGAAATGAGGCTACTGTCATCGTAAATCACGAAGGCTGGCCTCGAAACAAGTTCATACACCTCAACAATAGCCTGATCGCCGCGACGTTTTACCACCTTTGCAAGCAGACGACGCCCCCAAGAGAATCCAAGTCAACATCGAGAATAGCCATCATGTTCAAAGCAATCTTCTTTCCAGCAATATATTCAGTACTGCCAAATTCCCGATTAGCAGAATAGTACATGTTCTCACTGAACCTATCGAACCACGCTTTGACCAGACTACCACGAGTTTTCATACCCTTATCCCAAACAAGACCCATCGCAATACTTCTCAGCATTACCTCACGACCGTTAATAAGAGCCAAATCACGAGAAGGGTTTTGTTTGTTGGTCTTCATGACAATTGCCCTAATGCGTTTGTTGAATTGCTCGTTCTTTTCAGTTGCGAGAAGCACAGTAGAAGCAAATTGAAGACAATCCTCTACCAAATGGACTATCAAATGAGTCTTTAAACGATTACACAATGAACCACCAGTTTTGGCGTATGGAATCGTAGCACCATTACATTGTTCACCAGAAAGACCATAGATCTCTTCAAAAGTAGTTTGACTGCGCACTGAGGCAGTTGTCGTTGCTGTTGCTGGCTCTCCACGAGTACGTCGGTTACTGGGAACAACGGTACGATCAAGGTTATCCAGATCAATAACAGTATCATCAACGTATTGACGCAATAAATCGAGATAGGCAGAAAAGTTTTTATGTATTTCACAGTTATAACACGATGAGCAAAGCTCACCAAGCTTGTCCAAAGTACTAATAACGTTACCATTCGGTGGAATTGATCATTACAAAGGTTGAGGAAATCAATGTGGTCACGAGCAACTCTGAGAACAATTGGGAGCATCTGAATCGTAAGTTTGAAGTCTCTTAAAGAAAGCTTTTGTATCCTTTGAGATGCGTCGACAAATTGGTAAAAGCCTTAGACCCATACTATGCACACAAATAACTAATGCGATCAACCTGCTTCTTGTCGAAAAAGCAATCAGGAGCTTTGTTGAACGTGTATATGATTAAACCGAGACATAGACCATGCAGAATTTCTACCGGTGTATCCTTGCTAGAATCCCAAGAAGACAACGTCAAAAGCCTTTTGCCAGAAGTTTCCTTGAAGCCGAGGTCCTTCAAGTTTTCGACCATGATATAATCACCCTGTTTGTTACGAACACGTATCGAGAAATCCGTACTATTCGAGTCATCGTTTGGAACTGACATGTGTTCTTCGGCCGTGGTAATTCTATTAGGATCAAAAGCATCAGCATGTCGACACCAGAAGCATTTTCTACACGGATAAGTAGCTGTTGAAGCTTTCAAACAAGTAACACCGGCATGACAAGGATTGTCAGCCTTGATAAACAAAAGAGGAGCAACAACAAAGACTTCTTCCTTGAACATAGCATCAAACATTGGCAGACCAGTTTCCAGTTTCTTCAAATCGGGGACAAGGGAAGGCAACTGTTCCATAGCAGTATGACGATTTGATCCATATATAAAAAATTGATTCAAATAATGATTGGCAACACTAAGAGGAACAGCGGCGGGATTCATCGACCACGAATAAAAACAATTCCATTTTGATGTGGAATTACCACTGGTATCATCAGAGCAAAGGTTGTACGGAATTACTCTAACGACCTGGTAGTTTGACGAATTGGGATTTATGCTTTTTATACGTGATCTAATTGGCAGCGGACGCTTGTACTTATTACCAGTATCAATCATGTCCTGGTGAGCGCGAATCAATCGAGTATTAGCAACAACATCTCTAGAACAATGATAATCGTCACCGTTTATATGTTGTAAGCTGGTAAATGCATCGAAGGATTCATGTTCGGCACGAAAGACATTATTGATGTCAAAGTCGGTTATGGGATAGTTGAGAAGAATGTCGTATAAACAGCAAATTCCAAGATTATTATCGGGTTTAATTGGATACAAATCAACGTTCACAACTTTTGATATTTGGAATATCTTGGCCACTTTAAAATATTGGCGATCACGAAGAGGAATATTGCTCTCAGACAGCAAAGAGACTTTATCCGATACCCAGAGTTGAAGATTTGGACCAGTACTTATCATGGGATGCTCAAACAATCTATCACAATTCCACTTTTCACCTTCACTTAGCTTGATTCGTTGGTTAGGTGTTCGATCAGGAAGATGTGACAGGAAACCAGACATACAGGAATTACCTACGAGAAGTCGCAAGTGTTCAGATACATCATTGAGAAACAAGTCAGGCTTTGATGCGACAACAACAGGAACAGCGGGTGCAGAAGCAGTTGTATTTGTTGTTGCAGCAGGATCAGTGGCAGGAGCAGAGGTATTGGCAGGAGCAGAGGTATTGGCAGGAGCAGAGGTTGAGGCAGGAGCAGGAGCAGAAGCGTCAGCTGCTGTAGCAGTACCAGATGTGCTAGTTGATGTGGCAGGTTCAGTAGGTTCGACAAGAAGTCCGCCGTTATCATCTTTGGCACAATGGGGAGCATGAGGAAAACAAGGTATACAACTTTTCTTGGATTTGTGAAATCTGGAAACGCTGTGGGGAATGAAATAACCACGGAAATCATATATAACATCAGAAGGATCCAAAGCTAGTTGAGCTCTGTACTCTTTGATTGCAATTTCAGCCATATATTTACCAAAATCAAGAACTGATTTGATTTGGACTTCTGAATACTTAAAGCTACCAGACTTGAAGAAAAGAAGGGCATGCATTATGTATTCATTTTTGAAAGGATATGCTGGATTGTCGTTGACATCACCACTCAAATCAAGATATTCATCACTACCATCATCACCATCATCACCACCATTACCACCATCACCACTAGAGCCGTTGTTGACGTCGTCAACAGGAACGGGAGGTTCATTAGATTCGCTATCATTATCAGATTCCCCTCCGTTGTTAAAATCATTGTTGAAATGGTCAAAGGCATTACCACCATCGAATTCTTCTTCACCATCATCACGCCCATCATCATCACCGTCACCATCATAATCATCATATTGATTTTCATCAAATTCATTTGCATGTTCAGACAATGGTTTGGCAGTGCGTTCAGGTTGGATTGGTCTAATGTATATTGATGTAAGTAATTTGAATATATTTAACAGCCTTAAATAACTTTACCTTTCAATGGACTCCATATCAGAACTACGAGATTCGCTTAGCGGGATAGTAGGTTGTTCGTCAGAGGTATTCCCAAAAATAATAATGATAAGTACAAACTGAATATTTTTAAATTGATGAAGACGCTCACTTACTGTTGTTGGATGTCATTGGCAGGTAGTGATCCTTGATTGGACTGAATCGCCTCCAGAAGTTCTAAGTGGTGTCCTGATCTTTGATGCACTTTAAAAGAGTGTCGATTAATTGTACTGTATTTACATAACACACACGTTTGCTCCTGAGGCGGTAAAGCAGGTTTTGCACGGAACTTATTTGTTCCAGGTGTTTTTTTCATAGTGTTTTAAAATCAAAGTAAGTTGTTTATAATAAAATAAAGAATTTTGATAAAGTGCACTCTGGGGATTGTGTTTGGTTTATATATCGTTCAGATCAAAAAATGTGTTTAATGCTTAGCTTATGCGGACATAAGCTATCAATTTGATTGGTGCAATAATTTACAAACGTCATTGCGGAACGATATTTTGTCACGCAACCCAACTTTCTTAGGTCGCTTTTCTTTCTCTTACGTATTTTTTTTTAACCGTGGCGTGTCTTCACAAACGCGTGATTATTGCTTGTAATATTATGATGCTTATGAACAATGGTATGTCATAGAACATATGTCTTAACAATACTATCATAAGGCATTCTACTAATTCTTCTCTCACATTCAATTTAATCAAAGTCAAACGCGAAAAAGGTAGCTATGTCATGACTTGTGCAAAAATGTAATCTTCTATCCCCTTTTACTTTCAAGATGTGTATCTATAAAGGTATACTTTATTCTGTACTGTGCTTCCCTGTAATAATATATCATTAACAATTGCCTTTTTATTTTTTAGAGGCTCTTTTCTCTTTGAAATACCGTAAGTAATATCTTGGTGATTATTTTACATCCTAAACTAATACATAACGCGTTTCATTTGTCAATAGATATATCGCGTAAAGCTTCATACAAGGTACTATAATTTTAACATTAATCATTATCCATTTTACTAAACACATTATTCACTTTATAAATTAGCTCGTGATACAGCTTAAGCACGGATAAAATGTAAGTACAACATCTACCACAGACACTTGAATATCACATTAATACCTTTTTCCGTAGCTTCAGCTCAAACAGAATCAGTTTTGCGTGGGTTTTCTAGCTTGAATTCACTGTCTGCTATACGTGTCATACGTGGCCTGTCTGCGCTACGTGGTCTTCCCTGTCTGTCAAGGCTGAATAGCCTGCCTGGTCGGCCTGCGTAGCCCCGAGGGGCAAACAGGCACTTTTTTCCAGTTTCTGATTTTGTGGGGCAATTTTTTCTATAAATAAATTTCGCTTTTTAAGGCAATTTTAAAAAAAAAACTATTTTCGTATTTTGTATTTGTATTTTATTGTTTTGCTTGTACAGCAAGGAAACGTAAACAAAACCACAAAACCAAAAAGGAAACAATTTTCATATCTATTTTTACTTTTTTTTTGGGAAAAAAATGGTCTTGAAATTTTAAAGTTCAAACGTGGTTGTATATCATTGCGATGTCTGAAGGCAGCACCGAGAGCAGACCACTTAAACTTTAATGGACTCAAAGGTCTACTTCCATTGATGCTGTTTTTGGTCTTGAAAGATTACAACATGCACTGTACAAGTCATTTCGTTTAGCTAGCGTACGAGGGGACTGCAAGCGCTTATTGTAATCAACATACAATTCAATCAGATTAAAGGTGCTAACCGAATTCCAGTTTGTGCAATTGTATCTTGTATCTGAAACTTAATAGTGGCGTCAGCATCCGTGGCATCAGTAGTAGCAGTAGCAGGTGCAGCAGGAAAGATGACAGAAACCTCCTGTTCTTCTGAAGCAGTAGTAGCATGCGACGGTTGCTACTATAGGCTACACAATTCGGTGTGACTTCAATAAATTGGTGATTAATAGGCTTGTTGTTGTTGTGATTGTTCATTTTAAAAAAATGAAGGTAAGGAAACAGTAATAAAATTTTATTTCGTATTTTGGCATTTTAGTAGTCCATTTTAGGACCGTTTATTTCTGGAGGCTTCATATTCGATGCGCACAGACTTTTCATTTTTAAGCAGCAGATTAATAATAAAAAATATGGCAACATTATTTTTAACAGAATTCAATTTAGGAAAAAAATATTCATAAAAAAACATTTTTTAAAAAAAAAAAAAAAAAAAAAAAAAAAAAACGGAGCTTGTCCATATTAGTACATCTCCTATTTAAGATCTCAATATATTTTGTTTCATGTCAGCAGCCTAAATCATATAAATCTAAGAATTTTGGTCCGTTATCCGTCAAGATCCAATAGGTTTGCGTACTCTGGTCCGTTATCCCCCAAAATCCGTTGATTTCAGGGTACTCCGGTCCGTTATCCCTGAAAATCCGTTGACTTCAGGGTACTATGGTCCGCTATCCGTTGTTATGCGATAATTCCGAGAATTCCGGTCCGTTATCCCTACAGATCCGATACTTAAGGTTCCCTGATTACATTAAACTAATGACCAAAATAGATTATAAGAAATTAGAAACGGTTCAGAAATGGTTCAAGTATTATAAACTTCTATGGAAATTATCTGAGCTAATTTCACATATAAGGTAAGTCGCAAATCATATCAGAACATCCTTAAACGTGCGTTGAATTTTAAAAACGTATATACAGCGCCCTCTAAAGTATAGTAACCGTTTAAGGTTTTCGTATTTTGTAAAATGACATCACATACTGTTTCATAGGGAGACTTTCCAAACATTTTTATTTTTCTGTTTTTTGTTATTATTAAGTTATGGATCCGGTTAACAGCGCTTCATAGGAAATATATAAGCTATTCTCACTCTTATAAGGTGTTAAACCCTTTTTTTCCATAACCTTTACTGAAACATTTTTATTCAAAACATGTAACCCATTTTTGAGCCTACCATATTTTTGTTTAGTCCAACGCTGCTCTAATGGTATCATTCCTTTGGAGACTGGTTCTAGTATTGGTGTATTTAACAGAGCTATACACAAAATTAATCATGATAACGTCGTTCAATAAGTGGGCCTGTGACGAGTGGATCGGGGCAAGAGCAGAACCGAATAATTATTATGGTGAGGACAAAAGATTCAGACATTATATATCTATTTGTATTAATAAATATAAAATGGATGAGAGTAGAAAACGTTTAATTCAAAGAAAAAAAATAGATAAGATCTTGAATACAGAAATATCAACAAATAAACATGACTACAGTACCAGAGGAGTGTGTGGTGACATAACAAGGATATAGCCATATTAGAGCTAACAAAGCTTTATCCATGCTGATACCATTTGTGATATAAGCTTAACAATAAATGTCATAGTAAGAACTATAAAGATATTACATCACAAGTCTAATTTAGTGCGTCTGAGAAATACTCAAAATTTAGTTTAAAGCAAAGAGATTTAAGAAGACTTAACATTTATTAGAAGTAATTTATGACGATAGTTTTTGACTGCTATTTATGATGGATTATTTATTGAAATAAAAGAACCTACTAAAAGAAATACAATTATGTGAGCAAAAGTTAAACGTAAATAGGAGGGAGAAAATCTTACCACCAAGTTGGTATGGACGAATTGAATGGAAAGACAACAAAAGAAACTACAACTACAACAAAATGACACACAACTACCCTTCACAGCATACAATTAACGACTGCTAGATGTCAATGCTTCAGTTAACACTTACCAGTGTGTCAAAAGTTAAAAGGAGAAAAGATAAAGTAAAGAAGAGGAAAAAAAAAGAGAAGGGAAGAGGATGATGCTTCCGCATACAACGTTTTATATTTGAAGGCAGGAACATGGAATAAAAAAAAGGTGGAGTTACAAAAGAGACAAAATCACGTTACTTCAAATCAGAAGAAGACTAAATTAGTGACTATGTAATAATCGTATACATTTTTTGTTAATCAATGATAACTTCAAGATGGCACTAGAGATATGAACACAGCAGACAGTCTTTTATATAGATACTCGTAGATTTCATTTATTAATAAAAGACATTTTATGAACAGTCTGACACTACTCCTATAGTCATTTTATAATTTTACTTTACCTTAAAACACAACAATATATACAATGCTACAAGTCCAAAAACGGCCATACTGAAGCCGCAATTTTGCATAGCATAACGTAAATGGCGACATATTACAACATTGAACTGAGAGTTTGTTTTTTAAAATGAAATTCCTACGATAGATTGATCGTTTTGCGTTGAAATATTTGCTACATTGATAGACAGCAAATACAAAGTAATCGGCCTTCTACTTCATTAAATGTTTAGTTGCTAAGAATTACGATACATAATTGAAACTGTGTATAACAAGTATTTATTCGAAATATTCGAAAGGGTAATCAGGAACTGACAAAGTAGTGGTAAAACGATAAACAACAACAAGCCGTCAATCGTAAATTTCTGGACAGGGAAAGAATTGAAATACATTTTGAATAGATCCAGCAAAGCGAAGATGAATGGATGCGGTATACAGGATAATTCCTCACTAAAAACCAAGAAAATAACTGTATCAGCAAATACTATTTTTGACATATTTTTAAACAACCTACATTGTACGGATACCTAAAATACCGTTGCCTACGCCGCTATGCAAATTATTAGAACAAAATAACTTGATTTCGTCTCAAGCAGAAAGCAATTAAAAAAAAGCATATACAAGAAAAAGACTAAAAAATATTTCGTAAAAGTCGAAAACAATTTATAAAAATATGGAAATAGTTTTAATCGATTACGAATTGTCTTTTCTGAGAATTTCAGTAGTTAAAAAAAAAGTATATCCCATAAAGCAGATCTGATGCATGAACTTAAAAAATAATGGTGTCAACAGACAAAACGTCCGACAGCCACAGTACTAGACCATGTTTTAACAGTTTTAGAATCATATCAATTAGCCATCTACGAAATAATATGGACCGACATCTAAAATGGACCAGATAACCATAGGATTTTGCAAAAAAATGCCCAAGTTGAAGAATAAGTACTATTTATAGCATAAGTTTGAAGAAGTAGTATTTGAAAAAGTTTTAGCGCTAACTAGATCGTTTCGAAATATGATATCAACACCTTAGAATTATTGCTGAGGTAATAGTCTTAAAATCGCTAGACGGCAATTTCAAAGAACGTAAAAATACTTTTTTGGATCAATGCAATTGATGCAAAAATACCCGGAGTGGTCGTGGTACTTACTTAGGCAATTTTGAGCAAGATATAAAAAGAGTGAACAAATAATGAAAACCAGCGATGACATTATTAAAAACACCCACATTTGGCAAGCCATGGAAATTACGACTGTGCTAAACGCACATAAAATGAAACCATCGGTAATCCAAATTTATATATATTATCCAAATTTGGAATTCTGACACATTAAATACAATGGAAGAGCCGATAGAAAATATTATTAGAAATCATTGAAGTAATTTGTCGGCGACAACGTACCCTTTAATTCATGTAGAATTCAACAGTCAAGATAAATTTACGGACTAGCAATTCTAATAACAGTCAGCTTTTAAAATAGTATAAATAGACCACATTATTTCATAGTTAAAACTTCAGTCAAATAAAGTAACAAGGACTTATAATCGTACCTATAGTACCATTGTTTTTTTTACGTACTTTATATTTCTTTCATCAAATCAGAAGTAATTGATTTGTAATAGTGCTCTTCATCAAATTAGCAACCTTATCTAAATAACTGGTAGACACCATCAATCTTCGCTTCAACTTGTTATGAGCACCGTCAACTCTGGATGTGTTGATAGTGCCAAGGTGAAGGTGCTTATTGATCCAAGGGTTGGCAAAATGTTGTTTGAACGGCACCGATGTTGACTCACGATACGCAAATGGTAGGAGGTATCTTGCGTTCAACCCGCTAATATCTCTCAGGAAACTCCACTTTCGCTCTCATTCTTCATTGAAACTGTTTATACATCAATTCCATCTGACCATAGACTCGTTTTAATCATCATCTGTTAAAAAATATTTTTTGCATTTGGCCAACACCTTCTTGTTGATATACCAACGGCAGATAATAATTGTGCTGGATTCAAAAACTGTCTCTGAAGCACCTTTTAATGCCAAATCACGGTCAATGGCAATAGTCATATTCTTGATTACCTTTATGTGATTCTCTCCAATCTAGCATGCAGTGGAATGACCAGCGAGAGAATTAGCAGACTCATGATTATGTTCACTATAATTTAAGTGCAGGGTGAAGTTTGCAGTATAAACACCTTGATCTTTTCTCCCACTGGAACCGACCACCCACTTGAAAGGGCAATTGGTGTGTCCTGTCTTCGAAAGTAGTTTACCGGTGGACTTACTGCTGTTTTTTTTATTACGATCGCAATTGAAATCTAAAGACTAAAGGCAACGATCGGTGTAGGAACGAGAACGGCCCAAAGAAACAAGGTAGCCGTTATCCTTCCAGTGATCGATCACAAACCTTTCGAGAGTTTCGCAAGAGCTAAACTCAAGTTGAGAAGGGGCAGAAGTAGACAAAACGACGAAGGTTTCGCTCTCGAGTTCTTCATCGAGATCATTGTCGTGATCATCGTTAAGATCATCTACTTCGTAGACGCTTTCAAAATTTCTTCTGGTTCGAAAGGGAAGGGGCTCCTGCAAATCCTCGTCAGAAAGGTAAGAGGTGTTTTCGTTTGACAAAGACATTGAAACAATCAAAGTTAAGACAAACGTAACGGGAGTGGGATGAAAGTAAAAAGGCACAATTTATTAATGCTTTGACAGAGCAGTCCCGCCGAAATGTCAAAATATAAGTGAAATCAAATACGCAGTTCCATTGGTCAAAAAAGAGCAAAACAAATCGAGGGGGTGAAAATAAGAAAAGAAGGGGTGAAAATAACAATTCCCTTATTAGGTCAGATATTCTATGTGTGGTGATCTGCTATATTGTTGCTACATTAAATAAATCCATATCTATGACTTCAATACATTAAGAATAATTAAGGAATCAATTACCCAATATAGATAGTTAGTACTATCATATCACAAGGTTACAAGAACACAGTGACTAAGGCTTACTAAAGTTATGGAAGGACATATAGAAATGTGAATTTAGAAGTTAAGTTATTTTTGTACCTTTCTAAGCATTTTCTTCATATAAAGAAAAAAACGTCCCCACATTAAAAAAATCTTACTATGAATAAATTTCCTTTTATATTACTTGTACTAGTCGGAGATGAATGCTAAAAATGTCACAGATCACGTTTGGCACAATACAATGTAAATGCACTCTAGAAGAACAAGAAAAACAAGCAAAAATACTTAACAGCTACAATAAATGGTGCAAAATCAAGGAAGCAGCAAATTACTGGAAACAAAGAGATCAGGCGAACAACGGTGAAGCAAATGATGATGATGTCGTTTCAACTCCAAAACCCAGTCCAACAAGCTCCGATACATTGGAAACAACGGAGACTGTGGAATCAGCACCCTTGGACGAAGCCAAAAAAATGATTTCCAAGGGTCTTCAAATTAACGATGGCCACAGAGACCGTAACTATCAAGATATTTCGATTTCATAGACCCGATTTAAGCGTACTATATTGGAGTCGTTGTCAACATCACTTCTAACATTTGAAAGTCACTTACAGCATCTTCTTGCTCTCTCCAACGTCCTTCTTATTGAAAAAAAGAGTCCCCATACAGATTTGGAGCGTCACTTCACTTCCACAACAGATTGTAACAGGAAAAGCATATACAATTCTCTTAAATTCAAGGGTACGGACCATAAATTCCTCGCTAATATTATGATGGTGCTCATATCAATTGTTAACGGCCAGAATTGTGGAACATCGAGGATAGATACGGTGACTAAAGTTCTGACATTAACAAGTAACATCACTGATCCCATGGTCACACAATTGCTCTCATATGTTAACTCGATGGTTGAAACACTCCCATTTGATAACCAAACAGAAAAAATCAAAGAGTTTGAGTTATGCACCAGATATCTCCAGCCACTTTTTCCACCACTTTTTGACAGTGGTGATGATAATATTATCTTCAAACGAACTAATACTAATGGATTGGACGATAACTTAATAAAAAGTCGACCAGATGGATGCATAAAAATGTTTCAAAAATCAATCGTGTTTATTGAGGTAAAACCAATGGACAAGGCAAAGAATCACAGAGAAATCAATGTTGATTTGCATCGTTTACGTATATTTTCAAAAGAGGCAACAACCCAATACAAGTTGAAGCACACATTTGTAGTAATGGCGATTGGTCAGTTCGCTATAAATGAATTCGGAAGAACATACATACAGTCACTTGACATACTTAACCCTGACCATATTTTTTTAGCCAAAAACGTAAAATTTTACTTAAGTGAGCCAGTTAGTAATGTGCTTGCTATGGTTGAATTGGATACTATTCGCCTTCCATTATCACTAGATGAACTGCCTCAAATTGTTGCTTATCTTGATCACTTATACAATGTTATGGAAGCAATTTTTAATTGTTGTTACAATGAATCAAATGTAAGTGATAACTGCGACTTTGATGTTTCATTAGAGCCTCGAGTCATAAAAGCGATTACCGAGCGATCAGTAGACAGAACTTGCGTGACTTGTTTTTACTCCTAATATCCTTAATTCGTACCTTATACTGGATTTCCCACCTCATTTTCCAATAAATGATTAAATTTTTTCCAAAGTCAGACGCTAATTTTTCCAAATGTGGTTGATAATTTTTCCAAAAGGCTACAGCTAAGTTTTCCAAAAAATGTCTTTATTTTTTCCAAAATTAAATTTTTGTGAATGTTATTATAACATCTTTTCCTTAGCAACACAACGAGGAAAAAAAGATACCGAATGTTTAATCCATCCGCGGCAATCGTTCAATGTTACGTTGGTAACAGACTCCATTATTATCGGTGTTAAAAGATCACTTGAGTCCAAAGGGTTCCTTTTAATACCTGCCTTTACTTTGGACCAAAACTCTTCTATAAGATTTAAAAACGGAGAGTAAGGAGGTAAATAAACGTATTTATATCCTCTATTCTCAATAAGCTCTCGAATTGCAGCTGGCTTATGTATAGGTGCATTATCCATTACAAGATAGTAGCCATGGAGCCCATTTCGGTCCAAGCAATCCATCATGCTGCTTAAATACGTAAGGAAGTGCTCTGACCGCGTGCCCACTCGGCCATTAATCTTCACGTCTCTACCGTCAACCTTTCTTTTCTTAGTGGCAACAGATGATGTAGGTTTTCTAAGTGAAATGTCTATAACACCATCAACTGAAATAGCACTCAAAATTGTAATTGATGTACTTCGTGCAGATGGAACGATGGCTTTGGCAGGTGTTCCTCTTTTAGACCATCCTCTGTTGCGAGTGATGTTAACATTGAACCCGGCCTCATCTATAAAAACGCAATTTTTCTGAAAATCCATTTCCTCATCGGCTAGCCATGTTTCTACAGCGAGTTTTCTTTGCTCAATAACATCTTTATGGTTTCTCCTGGCAGGTATTTTTTCTAATCTCTTCATTGATAAAGCACAATAAACCCGCAAAAATCTGTGGAGAGCAGATCGACTTATGGACAGATTTTCAGTTTCGAAGGTTCTACACAAGGATTCACTAATTTGATCTAGGACAGCTGTGGGTTTATCGTCGATATAACTGATAATCCGTTCGGCATGATGCTGTTTTAATTTGAATAAAGACCCTTTTGCTCCTCTCTTTTTTCGGCGAATAAGTCCATGCTCAGGGTCATTGTTATAAGTTTTCTTATATTTGTAGCCTGACCATAATGCAATACCTGTGCTTTCACACGCAGATTTTACACTCTCCCCAGAAGCAATCAAATCAATAAAATGATGAATCTGTTCGTCGGTATACTTTTGGTAAGGTTTTTTCCCCTTCGAATTCAGCTTTAGTTCTGGTTGATTCAGGTGAGTCTCACAAAAATTATTCACTCGGGCTTCAGTCTCGATTGATGTTTCTGTGACAAGTTCTTCGTCGTCTTCCTCGTCTGTTACGATGTCATCAGCGACCAAGCCTAACTTCTCAGCAAGCTCATCGTCACACTCCATGGCCATGACCATGTCATCTTTCTTTAAAGTGCTATTCAATTGGTACAGATTAATATAAGCCACTTCACTTGTAAGATCCAGCTCCTCTTCCAGGGACATGTCGCTCATAAGATTGTCGATGCTCATTCTAGCGTAAACGTTTTTTGGAAAGTATAAAATCACTTTTGGGAAAAATTAGCTGTAGCCTTTTGGAAAAATTATCAACCACATTTGGAAAAATTAGCGTCTGACTTTGGAAAAAATTTAATCATTTATTGGAAAATGAGGTGGGAAATCCAGTATACCGCCTTATAATTTTACTTACCTACAAACACAACAAACCCTCTTTGCAACAAGAAAAACACCCCAAAATGACATCAATGACAGCTATTGGTACACGTCGTTACGTGGAGTATCATCACTCGCCCAAAGCTTGGATGACCTCTGAGATCTTCTCGGTTTACATCAAAAAAATTGGATATTGCTTTTGGTCGAGAGGGTAGATAAGTGGCTATTCTTTCGAACAATGCCGCAGTGCATAAGTTGAAGTTCACGCCGGTGAACATGAAGTTAGTGTTTCTTCCTGAAAACACAACGAGTATACTATTGTTAGAAAATATTAGATCAAAATGTAAAAAAAAAATTCGTTCACAAATAAAAAAAAATTCGTTCACAAAGTAAAAAAATTAAGTTTATCTTCCGAAAAAAAATTAGCTTACCACTTAAGTGTATCTATAGTTGACCTGTGATAACAGGCGTGGAAAATTCTAGTTGCGACGTCGACGTACATTTTTAACGTTTGCTTCTTTATTTTTGGTTCTTGCTCTTCTCCGTTGGTTCTAGGAAACCTATACACGTCGAAATCTTGGGGGAATGCCATTTTCAGTTGGAAGTGATCGAAAAATATCAACTATGTTCAAGCAAGGCTCCTTATCAAGATTCCACAGACGAGGAACAATTATATTTGTGTTATCAGTCATAGCTCTACAATTTTGATTTGTACATCTGTCACAAGAACAAAAGAAAATTATTATATAAACAATTATAAACACGTAAAATCAGCATACCTTAAGAGGCCATGGCTGATTCCACGAGGATTTGTTCTTCGTCTATGAGGGCGCATGTTATCGGCCATCCGAAACGTTTCAAGACTTTTACGTTCACAAGCTGGTCAGTACTGACTTGCTCTAAATTCATCAATCAAGTACAACCTTTTTCCAGCTTTTTGAAGCAACCGACGGAATCCAAGGCCTCGGACCGCTCATAAAATCTTGTAATAGAAGATGACCAGTTACACATAACATAAACTGCTTCGAGACCAAAATGTTTATCTAGTTTTGAAATAAGATCCTGGTTTCCTTACTGTGTTCTAACATAGGCAGATAGCCGCAATGCTCTATGCAAGGGATGAGCAGTACGATGGTTGGTTCGGAAGTTGACTTAGTGCCTTTGGATGATGCCTGTCGTACTGGACCTGTTTTCAAGATACTGTTCAAATTCATCT